>NC_091118.1:209253028-209418028 GCF_040183065.1 Periplaneta americana | reverse complement strand
AAAATATCTTAAACTTCAAATGTTTCAAGTAATAGAAACAAAAACCTACGCATGTGAAACAAAAGACTGTTTTAAAAATATCTTAAACTTCAAATGTTTCAAGAGTTAGAAACAAAAACCTACGCATGTGAAACAAAAGACTGTTTTAAAAATATCTTAAACTTCAAATGTTTCAAGTGTTAGATAGAAAAACCTACGCATAATATAAAAATTACTTATGATTAACAGTCTACTTATTGGAGAACTTTTTTAACGTTTACGAAATTCTTAGATTAAAATCCGATCGAGAAAAGTGTTTTACTGCGTGTTGTTGAATGTTTGTGTATACAATTGTTATAAATTTTCTTTGCTCAAAATTGTTCATAAAAATGGCATTTTTGGCACGCATACAATAAAATCACCATAGTGACAATTACGTCATTAACTAGATTGTATTTATAACAGTACTAGTAGCTGATCCGGAGTTGTAGGCTACTCGGAATTGGTTCGATTCCCGCTTGGGCTGATTATCTGTTTGGGTTTTTCCGAGCTTTTCTCCAACCGTGAGGCGAATGTCGGACAGTCTATGGTGAATCCTCGGCCTCATATCGCCATCTCGGTATCATCCATCCGATCAACGATAAATAGTCCAGTAGTTGATATAGCATTTTTTATAAACAACTAAAAAATGCTACTCTTTAATATAAATATTAATAAGAAATTGTAAAAGAAAAAAATATATTTATCAATAACACAATCTCGGTATTAAAATTAAATCTAAAATGAAAATATAAAATTTAATAAACTGAGTCGTTCTTACAGTGTGATAAAATAAACCTACCTACCGAATCAATTAATATTAAATTTAGTCAACTGATCTGTTCCGGTAGATGTCAGATCCATTGTTTGTGAAATATCTTTTGTTTATTTACTCTCCATCCATTTAACACATTAAACCCAATTCTGCATTATAAGTTCTTTCAAAATATCTGCTGACAAATTAATTTTCATGTAATAGCAATAATGCCTTGTCTATGTGGATTACGTGAATATGTTAGGAGAGAATCCACAGACGATTAGGGAAAACACGGGAATTTTACTTCAAACAATTAAAGAGATAGGTTTGGAAGTAAATCCCGAAAAGGCGAAGTATATGATTATGTCTCGTGACGAGAATATTGTACGAAATGAAAATATACAAATTCGAGATTTATCCTTTCAAGAGATGAAAAATTCAAATATCTTGGAGCAACAGTAACAAAAACATAAACGACACTCGGGAGGAAATTAAACACAAAATAAATATGAGAAATGCCTGTTATTATTCGGTTGAGAAGCTTTTGTCATCTAGTCTGCTGTCAAAAAATCTGAACGTTAGAATTTATAAAACAGTTATATTACCGGTTGTTCTGTATGGTTGTGAAACTTGGACTCTCACTTTGAGAGAGGAACAGAGGTTAAAGGTGTTTGAAAATAAGTGCTTACGAAAATATTTGTGGCTAAGAGGGATGAAATTACAGGAGAATGGAGAAATTTACACAACGCAGAAGTGCACGCATTGTATTCTTCACCTGACATAATTAGGAACATTAAATCCAAACTTTTGAGGTGTGCAGTGCATATATCACGTATGGGCGAATTCAGAAATGCGTATAGAGTGTTAGTTGGGAGGCCGGAGGGAAAGAAGACCTTTGCGGAGGCCGAGACGTAGATAGGAGGATAATATTAAATTGTATTTGAGGGAGGTGGGATATGATGATAGAGAATGGATTAATCTTGCACAGGATAGGGGCTGATGGCGGGCTTATGTGAGGGCGGCAATGAACCTGCGGGTTCCGTAAAAGCCACAAGTAGGCAAGCAATAATGCCAACAAACAACAAATCATGCGTCACGAGTTTGTATATTGCAGGCTTTTGTTTCAGAGTAACTGGTTAGAAATTTGATATCTTATTTATCTATTCGTGTTTATTAATACTCTTATAGTGGTGTTGTGTAAGAAAAATAGTGTATGGAACTCGTTTATAAAGTTATAGAGTTACCCCATTCCTAAAAATTGTGAAATTCGGTGCGTTTTTTTCTGAATATTATTTCATATTATAAAGTAGGCCTACAGCATTATAAACTAATGTCATATATTTCTGGCCTTAAACTTTGTTAATCTTCCTTTTATTAAATGTGTCGCTAAAAACCACCGAAGTTTTCTGAATAATGGAATAAAGACATCACGATGTCTCGCTCCTAAGCCCATTTTTAAAGGATTTTTAAAGCGACTGTACACTGTGTAGTCATTTAAATATGGGGGCGTTGTCTGCTAAACTGGGCGTTCATTTATATTCTTTAACTAAATATAAGATATCTCCGAGCAGGGCAAGCTTCCACAAACGTGTCGAGAACTTTGTAAGTTTGTATGGGATGAAATACTGTAAAAAAGAGTAACAACAGATTTATAAGAGCCCTGTAATTTGCATGAAAATTTTAGCTCGCGGTTTGATGTTATTATTGTATTTAGATTGTAAAGGGATTTGTTCTTGTTTATAAGGATTGTGAATAAAATTGAGACAAATAAATTTAATGAAATTTCTGTTCTATTGATGAATATTTTCCCTTTATTTATTTATTTATTTATTTATTTATTTATTTATTTATTTATTTATTTATTTATTTATTTATTTATTTATTTATTTATTTATTTATTTATTTGTTTGTTTGTTCATTTGTTTGTTTGTTCATTTGTTTGTTTGTTCATTTGTTTGTTTGTTCATTTGTCTGTTTATTTGTTTGTCTGTTCATTTGTTTGTCTGTTCATTTGTTTGTCTGTTCATTTGTTTGTCTGTTCATTTGTTTGTCTGTTCATTTGTTTGTCTGTTCATTTGTTTGTTTGTTCATTTGTTTGTTTGTTCATTTGTTTGTTTGTTCATTTGTTTGTTTGTTCATTTGTTTGTTTGTTCATTTGTTCGTTTGTTCATTTATTTATTTGTTTATTTATTAATTTTATATATTTTTATCCTTTTGATAACCACCACATCTTGTCGCAGAATATTCTTTTTTAAAATGTCATTAATTTTTTAAATATTAATTTACATTTTCTTTTTTGTTCATTTGAAATGATTAGGATCCCGATATTTTAAATCCAAGATCTGGACGGCTATCATTTCGAAGATATTCTCTCTTATTATTATTTCTTTCTTTCTGTGTTTATTTATTTATTTATTTAATTTATTTAATTATTTTATTATTTTATTTATTTATTTAATTATTTTATTTATTTATTTATTTAATTATTTAATTTATTTATTTATTTAATTAATTAATTTATTTATTTATTTAATTTATTTATTTATTTGTTGGTTTGTTTATTTGTTTATTTATTTATTTATTTATTTGTTGGTTTGTTTGTTTGTTTATTTGTTTATTTATTTATTTATTTATTTATTCCTTTTGATAGCCACCACATCTTGTCGCAGAATATTCTTTTTTAAAATTTCATTATGTATTTTTTTCTTCTACCCCGAACTCTTCTCCCGTTCACCATTCCTTCCAGTGTATCCTTCAGTAGGCAGTTTCTTCTCATCCAGTGACCCAACCAATTCCTTTTTCTCTTCCTGATCATTTCCGGCATTATTCTTTCTTTTAACCACTCTTTCCAACACAGCTTCATTTCTTATTCTCTTTTCGTTCTCCTCCATATTCACATTTCAAATGCTTCTAGTCGCTTCTCTTCACTTCGTCGTAATTGTACAAGTAGGCCATTTAAAAATGGAATTACTGTTTCGCCTGTAATAGTTTGTTAGACAGCCGTTAGTAAGTGTCTATGATAAGAAAAATAAAAACATTTCGCATGAATTTTTTTCCAAGTCCATCTGATACAGAAATGATACATCTAAAGCAACTGTTTTAACACTGCGCCCTTGCATAAAGGTGTAAATAATAATAATAATAATAATAATAATAATAATAATAATAATAATAATAATAATAATAATAATAATCCGTACCACTACACCCCACGAAGGGCCAAGTCCGACTAGCCGGCTGCTGGCCTCACGGCCACATACCGAAGCAGAGGTGGACGATCATCCAACCAGAATGGAGGTATCGTGTGGTTAGCACGATGAGACCCCCCAGACGTTATAGCTGGTTTGTGTAACCGAATATGACTGCTTTGTCTGTGATTAAATTAAAAATCGGGCTGTACAGAAAACATGATTTTAATATTTCAGTACATCAGCTTTTTGTCTATGCGGATGACGTGAATATGTTAGGAGAAAAACCACAAACGATTAGGGAAAACACGGAAATTCTACTTGAAGCAATTAAGGCGATAGGTTTGGAAGTAAATCCCGAAAAGACAAAGTATATGATTATGTCTCGTGACCAGAATATTGTACGAAATGGAAATATAAAAATTGGAAATTTATCCTTCGAAAAGGTGGAAAAATTCAAATATCTTGGAGCAAAAGTAATAAATATAAATGACACTCGGGAGAAAATTAAACACAGAATAAATATGGGAAATGCCTGTTATTATTCGGTTGAAAAGCTTTTGTCATCCAGTCTACTGTCAAAAAGTCTGAAAGTTAGAATTTATAAAACAGTTATATTACCGGTTGTTCTGTATGGTTGTGAAACTTGGACTCTCACTTTCACAGAGGAATAGAGATTAAGGGTGTTTGAGAATAAGGTTCTTAAGAAAATATCTGGGGATAAAAGGAATGAAGTTATAGGAGAATGGAGAAAGTTATACAACGCAGAACTGCATGGATTGTATTCTTCACCTGACATAATTAGGAACATTAAATCCAGACGTTTGAGATGGGCAGGGCGTGTAGCACGTATGGGCGAATCCAGAAATATCATATGGAGTGCTAGTTGGGAGGCCGGAGGGAAAAATACCTTTGGGGAGGCCGAGACGTAGATGGGAGGATAATATTAAAATGGATTTGTGGGAGGTGGGATATGATGATAGAGAATGGATTAATCTTGCTCAGGATAGGGACCAATGGCGGGCTTATGTGAGGGCGGCAATGAACCTCCTGATTCCTTAAAAGCCATTTGTAAGTAATATTATCTGTGTTATAAAAATGGATATTCATAATATCTATTTAAAATTCCACATTCACAACACGAACCGCTTCCCCCTCCCCCATCCATCGGAACACAGGTAGCAACATTCCCGCCCCAAGCGGCAGACTGACGAACTTCTATGATGGTACACCTTGCAACATGAGTTAAATCTTCCTGATAGATTTTTATTTTTTAGTTGGTTATTTAACGACGCTGTATCGACGACTGGGTTATTTAACGTGGCTGGAATTGATGATAGCGAGATGGTATTTGGCGAGCTGAGGCAGAGGTTCACCATAGATTACCTGACATCCACCTTACGGTTGGGGAAAACCTCGGAAAATAATCAAACCAACTAATCAGCCAAACGGGACTCGAACCGACGCCCAAGCGCAACTCGGGATCAATAGTCAAACTCGCTACCGCGTGAGTTACACCAGAAGTTTCCTGATATAAAGTGCATGCCTCCGTCCTCCCCTCCTCGTTAGGTACAGACTTGTATTGTCGGACCATCGGATCTGTGCCCTTTCAGCGCTGTCGTCGTTCTTGGAAAAGTTAACGCCTGTACTCACTCCATTCCACCCGCTTTCCTCCCACCACGTTAAACAGCAGGCTACGAACCTTGCCGAATAGGGATGTTGCCAAACTTCCGTTAAACGATGTCATAAATAACTGGTCCTCCATGCTACAATATAATTTCTATCAATCAAAATACATCTTGTATTTCTACATTTTTCAAACCTAAATCCCATGTCTCGAATCACTTTCCGCAGCGTTTCTCTCCAAGCTTGGAAAAGTCCACACCTGTGGAGTAATGGTCAGCGCGTCTGGCCGCGAAACTAGGCGGCCCGGGTTCGAATCCCGGTCGGGGCAAGTTACCAGGTTGAGGTTTTTTCCGGGGTTTTCCCTCAACCCAATACGAGCAAATGCTGGGTAACTTTCGGTGCTGGACCCCGGACTCGTTTCACCGGCATTATCACCTTCATATCATTCAGACGCTAAATAACCTAGATGTTGATACAGCGTCGTAAAATAACCCAATCTATACTATGCTTGGAAAATATTGCTTCTCTCGCAACCTTCAGTAATTTCTTCAATGTCGGAACTTCTTTCTGCACGGTATAAAATTCTTGTATCTTTCTCCTTAAAATACATCGGTTCATATCATCTACAATAATTAAAAGTTCCCTTGGTCTGTTCTTCTCTGGTGATTCTAGCTTTTCATCTCTTGCACAGACTCCCTCTCTCCTGATTTTCTTTATTAGGCGCTCTGACCTGCCTACATAAGTTACATAAAATGTTGTATTATTAGTATTAGTTAAGTACGTAATTTTAATACGTAATCAATTGAAATAAAATAAGCCTCACCTGTGATCGCAGCTGCTCTTTTCGTTGCCTGATTTATAGGAAACAGATATTGACCTGTTTGTTTCTCTTCATCGCAAAATGCTATTACGTACTTGCTTAATAATATTTCTTTCGCCACTCCGTGCTACAGTAATCATGTTGAGTTGACAACACTGGACTGCAAGTGCAAATAAAGCAGCCGTGGCGAAAAGGCCATGGTGCGCCGAGCCACTGTGTAAGCTGCAACGTGCATAGCACCTATGGAGGGAGGTGGACAACCGAAGGGGAAGTTAATGTTTAGGACGTGTAACGAAGAAAGAAATGAACAAGAAAACATAGGACACATTATCACAACCTAAAATTAACTGTCTTCAGAATGTCTCTGCGACAAAGTTTCAAAATCAGGAATTATGTCACTTACTGCCAGTCGTAGTTGATCACGAAGGTATTTGTCTGTCAGTCGTGATCTAAATTTAGTTTTTACTATTTTAATTGTTGAAAATAATTTTTCACAAACGTAAGTTACAGCGAACATGGCTTCAACAGAGCAAGCGAAAGCACGAAGCTTCAAATATTTATTTTTTTCCAAAGATTTGAAAAGTTCAATATCTGTCAAGTCCTTACATGTAGCTTTCATTTAACGTCACATTGTAAATCTGTGAGTTTAAATTGAAAATCTAACCGCATTATTCGTAAATGTGCTGTAAAAGAATCGACGTACAGGGATGATAATGATGATAATAATAATAATAATAATAATAATAATAATAGTAATAATAATAATAATAACACTTAACCTTTTAATGTTTCATCAGTAACATGTAGTAACTTATAATGCCGTTTTATGTTATACAACCATTTTCCTAGTAATATTTGTGAACAAATCATACATTTAATATTTTCATCATATTGTAAGCAAAAAAATGCATCCTCCCATCCTACTTGAAACTTTCTTTTTTTTTTATAGAGGTACATGGTTTGGAGAGAGATATTGCGACGATACGCCACTCGCAGGTCCGAGACAAATACAAATAGAACGGAGTTTGACTCCATTGAGTAAGAGGGTGGGGGTTGTAGGTAGGAAGCGAGAGAAAAGCACTGCGAGCCACAATGTGCTCGTGAGTCGCATTTTCGCCGCGGCTGAAATAAACTGTCCCGCAAGAAGGCTCAAAATTGTGAGGAGTGGGGGAGAGAAAGGGAGAGAGATAGAAAAGAGAGAGATAGGAATGCAGGGAGAGAAATGAATTACCGAGGCTGAGAAGGAATTAGGGTTCAGTTCGCATATCTTACGGGGGCACAGATCCGATGGTCCGACAGTCTAACTCTGTTTTCAAACCCAGGTCTCCAATGTGGAAAGCTGATGCATCGTCATGTAGGTAACACGTCTTGTGACACAGGATGTTGTAGTTTGTGGACATGTCTGTGTAGTACTGTGCTCTTGGGAGCAGAAGAATCCATATTCAAACAGGGCTGTCTTTGAAGGACTCCAGGTTGTACCATCCGATACACGGAGTTATTCGGTCAACGCGATTCAAGTGTATTCCCGAATTTTCTTCTACGCCTTCCTCTTCCTCTTTTTTTTTTGTCGGTATTTTCTTGTTTCCTGCGTTTCGAAAAACCAATTTCAAAAGTTCTGGAGTGCCCCTGCTTTTATATGTATAGATACATTGTATTCGTTTTATTTCCGACACACCCTGTTTTTAAGCTAAGAGGATTATTCCCATTGGTCCATTTCGTTTCTTCACCCCCCGCTCCCGCCGCCCGGCTGGCGGTAGTTATGTAATGGGGTGAACTAGGGGTGGCTGTTTACGACCCTCCGCGGAGCTATAATGGCGACCTAACGCTATCCAATGGGGACCTAGACCTCTCCGTATCCACTTAGGCACGGAACGTACCTATCCTGCAGTAGGTTTCAGCGTCACATGGTAATGTCCCCCCCCACCACCTCTACCACCTCTTACACGATGGCTGATAAACCCGATTAAACGAAATTCGATTATTCATAAACGAGTAGTTTAGTGTTCAAATGCAGCGGGCCTCTAGAGCGACTTGCAACCGCCAAGAAGGTAATGCAGAGATGAAACTGCTAGGAGTTCTTGGTGACGTATTGTGAGGTTCAATAACACGTGTCGAGCAGAGGAATAGTTACAATCGATAGTGCAGCGAGCAACATACATTAACACTACTTATTCTTTTCTTTAAGACTTTTCAAGTATTCAAAGTGATGAGACATTTCTAAGTTTCTTCGTGTTATAGAGGGTGATTCACGAAAAGTTATCACCACTTACGGAGAGCAATGGTTGCAATTGATAGTACAGCGAGAAACATACAATATCACCCCTTATTCTTTGCTTTAAGACTTTTCAGTTATTCAAAGTGATTAGGAACATTTTTAAGTTTCTTCGTGTTATAGAGGGTGATTCACGAAGAGTTATCACAACCTACGGAGAGCAATGGTTATAATTGATAGTACAGCGAGAAACATACAGTATCACCCCTTATTCTTTGCTTTAAGACTTTTCAGTTATTCAAAGTGATTAGGAACATTTTTAAGTTTCTTCGTGTTATAGAGGGTGATTCACGAAGAGTTATCACCACTTACGGAGATCAATGGTTACAATCGATAGTTCAGCGAGAAACATACAATAACATCCCTTATTCTTTGCTTTAAGACTTTTCAAGTATTGAAAGTCATGAGACATTTCTAAGTTTCTTCGTGTTATAGAGGGTGTTTCACGAAGAGTTATCTCCACTTACGGAGATCAATGGTTACAATCGATAGTGCAGCGAGCAACATACATTAACACTACTTATTCTTTTCTTTAAGACTTTTCAAGTATTCAAAGTGATGAGGCATTTCTAAGTTTCTTCGTGTTATAGAGGATGATTCACGAAAAGTTATCACCACTTACGGAGAGCAATGGTTACAATTGATAGTACAGCGAGAAACATACAATATCACCCCTTATTCTTTGCTTTAAGACTTTTCAGTTATTCAAAGTGATTAGGAACATTTTTAAGTTTCTTCGTGTTATAGAGGGTGATTCACGAAGAGTTATCACAACCTACGGAGAGCAATGGTTATAATTGATAGTACAGCGAGAAACATACAGTATCACCCCTTATTCTTTGCTTTAAGACTTTTCAGGTATTCAAAGTGATTAGAGACATTTTTTAAATTTCTTCGTGTTATAGAGGGTGATTCACGAAGAGTTATCACCACTTACGGAGATCAATGGTTACAATCGATATTTCAGCGAGAAACATACAATAACATCCCTTATTCTTTGCTTTAAGACTTTTCAAGTATTCAAAGTGATTAGACATTTTTTAAGTTTCTTCGTGTTATAGAGGGTGATTCACGAAAAGTTATCACCACTTAGGGACAGCAATGGTTACAATTGATAGTACAGCGAGAAACGTACAATATCGCCCCTTATTCTTTGCTTTAAGACTTTTCAGTTATTCAAAGTGATTAGGATCATTTTTAAGTTTCTTCGTGTTATACAGGGTGATTCACGAAGAGTTATCTCCACTTACGGAGATCAATGGCTACAATCGATAGTTCAGCGAGAAACATGCAATAACATCCCTTATTCTTTGCTTTAAGACTTTTCAAGTATTCAAAGTCATGAGACATTTCTAAGTTTCTTCGTGTTATAGAGGGTGATTCACGAAAAGTTATCACCACTTACGGAGAGCAATGGTTACAATTGATAGTACAGCGAGAAACGTACAATATCACCCCTTATTCTTTGCTTTAAGACTTTTCAGTTATTCAAAGTGATTAGGATCATTTTTAAGTTTCTTCGTGTTATACAGGGTGATTCACGAAGAGTTATCACAACCTACGCAGAGCAATGGTTACAATTGATAGTACAGCGAGAAACATACAATATCACCCCTTATTCTTTGCTTTAAGACTTTTCAGGTATTCAAAGTGATTAGAGACATTTTTTAAATTTCTTCGTGTTATAGAGGGTGATTCACGAAGAGTTATCACCTCTTACGGAGATCAATGGTTACAATCGATAGTTCAGCGAGAAACATACAATAACATCCCTTATTCTTTGCTTTAAGATTTTTCAAGTATTCAAAGTCATGAGACATTTCTAAGTTTCTTCGTGTTATAGAGGGTGATTCACGAAGAGTTATCACCACTTACGGAGATCAATGGTTACAATCGATAGTACAGAGAGCAACATACATTAACACTACTTATTCTTTGCTTTAAGACTTTTCAAGTATTCAAAGTGATGAGACATTTCTAAGTTTCTTCGTGTTATAGAGGGTGATTCAGGAAAAGTTATCACCACTTACGGAGAGCAATGGTTACAATTGATAGTACAGCGAGAAACATACAGTATCACCCCTTATTCTTTGCTTTAAGACTTTTCAGGTATTCAAAGTGATTAGAGACATTTTTTAAATTTCTTCGTGTTATAGAGGGTGATTCACGAAGAGTTATCACCACTTACGGAGATCAATGGTTACAATCGATATTTCAGCGAGAAACATACAATAACATCCCTTATTCTTTGCTTTAAGACTTTTCAAGTATTCAAAGTGATTAGACATTTTTTAAGTTTCTTCGTGTTATAGAGGGTGATTCACGAAAAGTTATCACCACTTAGGGACAGCAATGGTTACAATTGATAGTACAGCGAGAAACATACAATATCACCCCTTATTCTTTGCTTTAAGACTTTTCAGTTATTCAAAGTGATTAGGAACATTTTTAAGTTTCTTCGTGTTATACAGGGTGATTCAAGAAGAGTTATCACCACTTACGGAGAGCAATGGTTACAATTGATAGTACACCGAGAAACATACAATAACACTACTTATTCTTTGCTTTAAGATTTTTCAGGTATTCAAAGTGATTAGAGACATTTTTTAAATTTCTTCGTGTTATAGAGGGCGATTCACGAAGAGTTATCACAACCTACGGAGAGCAATGTTATAATTGATAGTACAGCGAGAAACATACAATAACACTACTTATTCTTTGTTTTAAGGCTTTTCAAGTATTCGAAGTGATGAGACATTTCTAAGTTTCTTCGTGTTATAGAGGGCGATTCACGAAGAGTTATCACCACTTACGGAGAGCAATGGTTATAATTGATAGTACATACAATAACACTACCTATTCTTTGCTTTAATGCTTTTCAAGTATTCAAAGTGATGAGACATTTTTAAGTTTCTTCGTGTTATACAGAGTGATTCACGAAGAGCTATCACCACTTACGGAAAGCAATGGTTACAATATTGATAGTTCAGCGAGAAACATACAATATCACCCCTTATTCTTTGCTTTAAGACTTTTCAGTTATTCAAAGTGATTAGGGACATTTTTAAGTTTCTTCGTGTTATACAGGTTGATTCACGAAGAGTTATCACCACTTACGGGGAGCAATGGTTACAATTGATAGTACAGCGAGAAAATACAGTAACACTACTTATTCTTTGCTTTAAGACTTTTCAGATTTTCAAAGTGATTAGAGACATTTTTAAGTTTCTTCGTGTTATAGAGGGTGATTCACGAAAAGGTACCACCACTTACGGAGCCTATTTCTGGAAACATATTGAGCAAAAATTGTCATATAAACATGTGTCCTATTCTCAATATTTTCAGTGTTACACTAATTTGAAGTTGTTAAAAAGATTGCATTTTTCTTTAGTTTTAAGGGTAAATAGTACATTATGCAACGAGCCTATAATGATAGTAATTAAGACGCGAATATGTTTGTTTATGAAACGAGCGCAAGCGAGTTTCATAATTTTCAAACGAGCGTCTTACTGTAATTATCATTATAGGTAAGTTTCATACGACATGTTATGCTCGACCATATTTCTAACTTGAAATTATTCAGAAGTATTCATTTTATTCGTATCTGACTGAAGATCGGAAGTGACCTTGTGCATAGCTCGTAAATTGTGAGATATGCGCAGACACGAAAGTATTGATTTTTTCCGAGGAACAATAATGTCACTGACCTTGATGTAGTGCAGAGAATGTATAACCTGGAAATTGATTTAGAATTGAAAAACGACATGACAAATTGAATTTATTTGAATATTATTTACAATTAACGCTAATTATTATAGTAACAGAACATAAACTTCTGGGACAGTATTGGATTTCCAGCCTCCGTGACGTTTCCCTCGTCTTTCGATTATATATCCGAGAATAATCGAAAACCTGAACTTTAATGAATAGGTGTACTTTAATGATATGCATTAAAGGACTGCTACCAGGTGTATAATTACTACATTTCGGCATGGTCGAGCATAAAGAATATTGCAAGTGGAGAATGAACTAATCAGAAGTATACTTTCTTTAATTGGTTAGTATTCTGAATTACGTAAATATTAATTTTTAGTCCTACAGAATTTATCTGTTATGATAACATTATTATTATTATTATTATTATTATTATTATTATTATTTCTCCAATGTGAATAACTCTATTTCACCACACTAGGTATGTTAGGATTTTAGTTATTATACACAGAAAACTTAAATTGTAGCCTAATACCAAATGAGGCAGTAGAGCAAGTGGACAGCTTGAAATACTTGGGGTGTACTATAAGCAGTAACATGAGCTGCTGCCAGGAAGTCAAAAGGAGGATAGCAATGGCAAAGGAAGCTGTTAATAGAAAAAGGAGCATCTTCTGCGGACCTCTGGAAAAAGAAGGAAGGAAGAGACTAGTGAAGTGCTTTGTATGGAGTGTGGCGTTGTATGGGGGAGAAATATGGACATTACGACGAAATGAAGAGAAACGAATAGGAGCTTTTGAAATGTGGATGTGGAGAAGAATGGAACGTGTGAAATAATAAATGAAGTTGTGTTGGAAAGAGTGGGTGAAGAAATAATGATGCTGAAACTGATCAAAAAGAGGAAAAGGAATTGGTTGAATCACTGGCTGAGAAGAAACGGCCTAATGAAGGATGCACTGGAAGGAATAGTGAACGGGAGAAGATGTCAGATGACAGACGAAATTAAGATATGTGGATCATATGCGGAGTGTAAGAGGAAGGCAGAAAATAGGGAAGATTGAAAAATGCTGGGTTTGCAGTGAAATTCCTGCCCATAGGCAGAAAACTTATGTAGGCCTATGTATGTAGGCCTACTAATCATTTCACGCGAAATAAAAACAAAATAAATTTTTAGGTTAGATCTTGTGAATCGTAAACTGTTTAGTCAAAGGAATGAATTTCATGTTGTGAGAAAAAAAAATACATTTTAATATTAGATCACACTGATCTACTGATTACCAGCATAATGTGCGAGAGGTCCAGGAGGTAAATATGCTCCATCATGAATTTATTGAACCATTTAGAAATCACCTCCCAACATAAAGCTGAGATGTGGTAAATAAGACATTGTTATTGTTAATGTTACGTTATTATTATTATTATTATTATTATTATTATTATTATTATTATTATTACTATTACTATTGTTACTACTACTATTATTATTACTACTACTATTATTATTCAGAACGGCCCCGAGGTTCACTCAGCCTGCTATAAAATTGACTACCGGGTCTTTCCCGGGGGTAAAAGGCGGTCAGAGCGTGGTGCCGACCACACCATCTCATTGTAGTGCCGAGGTCATGGAAAGCATGGGGCTCTACCTCCATGCCCCCCAAGTGCCTTCATGGCATGTTACGGGGATATCTTTACCTTTTTTTACTACTACTATTATTATTACTGTTACTATTATTATCACTATTATTATCAGGGAAAGGATTTATATGTAAATACATATTTACTTATAAAGCTAATATAATTTATATTTTGCATTATCTTTATGTTTCACAATGTGTAGGGTTGAAAAATCCTACTTTTATTTTCCATATTTTTCCATATTTTAGAGTTTAGTACATATTTTCGTTAATTTCCATATATTTTCCATATTTCATATAAAACAGTCCATATTATATTAGGTTTAACAATAAAACAAAACAAAATTCCATTAACTTTTAAAAATACATTTCAACAATAGAGATTTAAACACATGTTCAGTAATCCCTTTAACATCAGAGTTATTTGAAAATTAGCAGTCCTATCAACAATGGGAAAGTAAGTTACAAAACTGTATTAATTTAATTTAAAATTTTTAACAGACTTCAGTTGTGCAGCTCAACAGTTAAATGCCAGTCAGAGTACACATAGGTTCAGTTTTGTAAATCATACTATAAAGACGGTAAATATGCCAAAAGTACGTCATTCAGTCAATTTAAAATCAAAACTAACAAGTTACATTTCAGAATTTAAAGAAGATGGTTTATCAACTGACAATAAAATATTATTTTGTAATTTGTGTCAGTGTGCAGTATCATCTACACAAAAGTTCCTGGTGCAACAACACATTACAACTAGTAAACATCAGGCCAACAAACAACTAAATTCCAAGCAGAGACAATTGTTTTTAACACAACCAACAACATCGAATGTAAGATCTGAGTTTAACATCGACCTGTGCCGTTCTCTCATCTCTGCTGATATTCCTCTCTACAAACTAAAGAATAAGGTCTTCAGGGAATTCCTTGAAAAATATACTCAACATACAATCCCGGATGAGTCAACACTTAGGAAGACGTATGCTCCATCCATCTACGATGAGACAATACAGAAGATAAGAGATGAAATTAAAGATAGTTCAATTTGGGTTTCCATTGATGAGACTCCCGACAAAGAAGGTAGACTTGTTGGTAATGTAGTTATCGGTTTGTTAAGTGAACAATATTCTGAACGAATTCTTTTACATTGTGATGTTCTAGAAAAGTGCAATAACAAAACTATAGTTAAACTGTTCAACGAAGCTATGGGTATCCTGTGGCCAAAGGGTATTATGTACGATAATGTGTTATTCTTTATTAGCGATGCTGCCCCTTATATGGTCAAAGCTGGACAAGCATTATCTGTTGTATATCCTAAATTGACTCATTTTACTTGTGTGGCGCATGCATTTCATCGTGTGGCAGAAGTGGTCAGAGACAATTTCCCTAAAGTAGATTTGTTGATTTCATCAGTGAAAAAAGTATTTCTCAAAGCTCCCAGTAGAGTTAACGTGTTGAAAGAAATGTACCCTGAAATTCCATTGCCACCAAAGCCAATTTTAACTAGATGGGGTACATGGCTAGAAGCAGTTGAATATTATGCCGAACATATAGACTCTATTAACAATGTTCTCCTTGCATTGGACTCTGAAGATGCAGTCTCAATTGATACTGCGAAAACAGTTACCTGTGACATAAGTGTGAAGAATGACTTAGCTCACATTCAGCATACATTTTCATGCATCATAAAAGCGCTCAAAAGTCTCCAAAATAGGCACCTTTCACTATCTGAAAGTTTTGAAATTATAAATAGTACTGTGGAACAACTGAATCGTGGTAGAGGTAAAGTTGCAGATGCAGTAAGAGCTAAGGTGGACACTGTACTTTCAAAAAACCCTGGATATGAAGAACTACAAAAGGTTGTTGCTGTGATGAGTGGTGAATCAACAGTGAAGATTAACTTGGACTTATCCCCAGCAGACATTGTGAAATTGAATTATGTACCAGTTACTTCTTGTGACGTCGAACGCTCTTTTAGTCAGTATAAATCTATCCTCAGAGACAATAGAAGAAGATTCACTTTTCAGCACTTGAAAGAAATGTTTGTAACCTATTGTTATGGTAACAGACAATAAAAATTGTGTTTTGTTGAAACTACATTGGAAGATAAGGTACGTCCATTATATTTTTTGTTTAGTTTGATTAAAATGTACCAATATTTAACGTACATAGTCATTTTTTTATAATTTTAAGTCCATATTTAATTCCATATTTTGGTAAAAATCCATATTTAATTCCATATTTTGGTAAAAATAACTACATATATATTTACATATTTCATATATTTTTAGTCCATATAAATCCGTTCCCTGATTATTATTATTATTATTATTGCTATTATTATTATTATTATTATTGCTATAATTATTATTATTATTATTATTATTAGTACTACTACTATTATTATTATTACTACTACTATCATTATTATTACTACTATTATTATTACTATTATTATTATTATTGTTATTATTATTATTATTATTATTATTATTATTATTATTATTATTATTATTATTATTATTATTATAGTCTTCCAGTACATGGTATTGTGATTTTATCCTCTTTGGTGATACCAGATATTAGTTGGCAACACTGAAGAGACTGCCAAATTAGCCTTTTAGGAACTACTCTTACGTGTTCCTCACTATAGACGGAGAAACATCCAAAATTTAGGAGCCACCACTCGACATCAGGCCTCTTGGATTCAGAACTTCATAGTAGTTCTTGGTAACGGATCCAATACACGAGTTACCACTTCCTTGCCTTGCCTCATAGTTGAATCATTAGTTATCCGCGTTAAAATTGATGTTTCTGCGTCTGTCTGAGACGTGGAAGAATACAAAACTTTCCTACTACATTTTGTACAGTGTGTTCATTAAGTATGGAATATTTTTTTTTATTTTAGTAGGTTATTTTACGACGCTTTATCAACAGCTTAGGTTATTTAGCTTCTGAATGAGATGAAGGTGATAGTGCCGGTGAAATGAGTCCGGGGTCCAGCACCGATAGTTACCCAGCATTTTCTCGTAATGGATTGAGGGAAAACCCCGGAAAAGCCCTCAACCAGGTAACTTTCCCCGACCGGGAATCGAACCCGGGCCACCTGATTTCGCGGCCAGACGCGCTGACCGTTACTCCACAGGTGTGGACAGTCTGTAATATTTCTCATAAATTCTACAATTTCATTTAAAGAAAAAATTGTATACAGAAGTTGTTGTCGATAAACCATATGATACCACTATTCGAAAAAAAAAATAGTTATTCAGGCATACAGAGTGTGACAGTAAACTTTATTTTTTTAGTTGATTATTTAACGACGCTGTATCAACTACAAGGTTATTTAGCGTCGATGAGATTGGTGATAGCGAGATGAGCCAGAGGATTCGCCATAGATCACCTGGCATTCACTTTACGGTTGGGGAAAACCACCGAAAAAACCAACCAGGTACAGTAGCGTGCAAATTAATCCGAACAACGTAATTACTTATGCAAAAACACTCAAACGGGATAAAAAAAAAAGGATCTAAGACATACCTCAGTAATCTATGTGGCCTCCCTTGTTCCTAATAACAGCTCTGAGACGATTTGGCATGGATTCCACTAATTTCCCACAAATATTCTTCATTTCTTCATCGCGAAACCATACACCAATGAGGGCAGAAATCATCTTCTCCTTTGTAGAACAATCCATTTTTTGCATTCTTCTTTTGCAAATTGACCACAAGTTCTCAATGGGATTGATGTCGGGTGAGTTGCCTGGCCAAGGGAGTACCTGAATATCCTTCTTGTTGAAGAATTCTGTAGTTTTTCGAGACTATGGCATGGTGCCAGGTCTTGTTGGAACACACCTCTGCCATCCGGAAATGATTTTTGCAGCTGGGGTACGATTCTGGTTTCCTATAAGTGAATGTATTTGTCAGAATTCATCACTCCCTTGATAGGTATTAGTGCTCCAGGCCCTTCATGTGTAAAACAACCCCAAAACATTACTTTAGGGAGGTATTTGGGTGCTTGTTGGAGATGAGCTGCTGTTACTTTTTCGGATCCTTTCCGTACGTAAGAAACACGGTGGCCGTGGACCTCGAAATGAGACTCATCGGAAAAAAGTACATTCTTCCAGTCATTCACTGTCCAGTGTTGATGTAATTTTGCCCACATTAAGCGTTTTTTGCACATAACAGGGGTTAGCAGTTGCTTCTTAATAGGCTTACGAGCCCTTCGTCCAGCTTCCAAAAGCCTACGCCGCACTGTTGTGACGTGAATATTCGCCCCAGTGGTAGCCATTAACTCGCGGGTTAAGTCGACAGCAGTTACTCTAGGATTTAATTTACTTTTCCTGACAATTAAACGATCATCTGCAGGTGAAGTCTTCCTTTTCCGGCCACAGTTTCCTTTTTTCTGGAGTGTGATGGATCCAGTCTCCCTGTATCGTTTTATGATCGAATTAACAGTAGCCAAACCGATGTGACATTCTGCAGCAATTTGCCTCTGTGTCATAGAAGAATGCTCTGCTAATGTTATAATTTTAGACCGTTTTCTTGGAGTTGTATCCATTTGTGAAGACGACAGAATGTACACAGGATTGCAGTATTAAGTCTTCAACACAACTCAAATGCTTATAAGTAAAAAAGACAGGCAAAATGTCACATATTATAAAAAAATAATGACAGACCTTCGACAATGGAATTACACGTACTACAGATGTCAATTAAAGCGGTATGAGCAGCTGTGAGGTCAACAATGACAGAAAATGTAAAAATATGTCGTGTTCGGATTAATTTGCACGCTACTGTAATCAGCCCAAGCGGGGATTGAACCCGTTCCCGAGCGCAACTTCAGTCCGGCAGGCAAGCGCCTTAACCGACTGAGCCACGCCGGTGGCTTAGTAAACTGTATTGTTTTTTAATGGCACTCGATGTTAAGATTTACATATTCCGAATCTCCATTAATTTTTACGTATGAATATGTAGTAATTTTACTCATTCACTTTTCCGGTGTATTTTAACTGTTTATTAAACTTATTTCGTTGATTTCAAACTTAGAACAAATAAATGTGTAAAATCATGTTGAGTAGGCCATAAAACTAGACAAAACACTATCAGGAAAAAAAAAATCGAACCCGGTAATCAACTCAAACTCAGGGCTCTACTTATCACCTCCATCCACCACATAACTGAGGAGAACTATGGAATATAACGATAGGATTGAAAATATTAACTCATCGACTTTAAGAAGTCCCTCGGCGTCGAGACACGTGTTGACTCTTGAACGTCACTCGTGAGTTATAGTTTACAGAAATATAGCTGCTGGTTAAATGCGTGATGCGGGCGACCGTCGAAGACAGGGGCACAAAATTCATGAGGTAATAAATCGAGGGGGCGATGTACGACGAACATTACAATTTATGACTCACAGTTCGTGAAAAGAAATAAACGGTGTTGTGAAAGTAACATACACTTCCTAATTATTTCTTTATGCGTTTGGTAAGAGTTCAATTCTTTACCATCTCATCAATAATACAATTTTCCTGTCTGGTGTTTTCCTTGAAATATCATGGACAAGAAACGCGGAAAACAAGTAATTTTCACTGAATCAAAACAAAAAATTAAACTGTTACTAAATTACATAAAGAGGAAATGTTTTGTAGTAGCGGTAGTGTTAAGTGGGTGGTAGCGTCGAGGTTAAGGCATTACGCTGCCCGTTGGAAGGTCTCTGGTTCCATTCCCATCGACGTTAAGGATCTTGACCCATCTTGTATTGCCATCTTCTACTTTAATTTCTCTTATTCTCCTTGTGTTGCCCCTTGTTATAGTATTATTCCGTTATCATATTCCCATTTTTGTTCTTGTATTTCCCTTTACCATTATGGAAAACACGGGAATTTTTTCTGGAAGCAAGTAAAGAGATAGGTTTGGAAGTAAATCCCGAAAAGACAAAGTATATGATTATGTCTTGTGACAAGAATATTGTACGAAATGGAAATATAAAAATTGGAAATTTATCTTTTGAAGAGGTGGAGAAGTTCAAATATCTTGGAGCAACAGTAACAAATATAAATGATACCCGGGAGGAAATTAAACACAGAATAAATATGGGAAATGCCTGTTATTATTGGGTTGAGAAGCTTTTATCATCCAGTCTGCTGTCGAAAAATCTGAAAGTTGGAATTTATAAAACAGTTATATTACCGGTTGTTCTGTATGGTTGTGAAACTTGGACTCTCACTTTGAGAGAGGAACAGAGATTAAGGGTGTTTGAGAATAAGGTGCTTAGTAAAAAATATTTGGGGCTAAGAGGGATGAAGTTATAGGAGAATGGAGAAAGTTACACAACACAGAACTGCACGCATTGTATTCTTCACCTGACACAATTAGGAACATTTAATCCAGACGTTTGAGATGGGCAGGGCATGTAGCACGTATGGGCGAATCCAGAAATGCATATAGAGTGTTAGTTGGGAGGCCGGAGGGAAAAATACCTTTAGGGAAGCCGAGACGTAGATGGGAAGATAATATTAAAATGGATTTGAGGGAGGTGGGATATGATGATAGAGACTGGATTAATCCTGCTCGGGATAGGGACCGATGGCGGGCTTATGTGAGAGCGGCAATGAACCTCCGGTTCTCTGAAAGCCATTTATAAGTAAGGAAAGTCAAATGTGGCATACAGTTTTTCAGGCCATAAGTGACGCTATGAATTTGTCAACAAAAAATTAAGTCTTCCCCGGGACTCGAACCCGCAGCGCCTGCGTGACAACCTGAAAATCCTGACCACTCAGATATCGCTGGGACAGAAGAGAGTCAACAGTTATCCACATCCAAGTAGGCTGTAGTTACGATTATTCTGTGCAGCCAGCGGGATCCCTGATCCCGTCACCACATCGTCAGTGGCCCCCACTGAATAATCTCTGTAGTTCAGAAGGGCCGTTAAATAAATGGGCCCGCCTCAAGCTTCTGTTACATACAAACGGGGCTGTTAAGATTCTTCGCCTTGTTTTTTATGAGCCGATGGATGTGACAACTGTACGCGATACAGCCATAATGGTCGACCACGCTATCTGGCGACCCATAACGCCACCCTAGAAGACAAGGCTCAGTCACACGGTAACGCATGCCGAGATGGCGGATGCGAACCCAGGACTCGGAGGAGGATCGACATAAAGATTGTCACATCTCTATCTACTTTCTGAAGAAATGTACGAACAAAGAAACAAACGAGTGAATGAATTATTGAATTAATGAACTAAATAATTAGTCAATGAATGAATAAGATGAACGAATGAACCAATGAGTGAGTTAATGATTGAAGAATTGAATGAGTGAATGAGTCAGTGAATGATTAAACGAATAATAATTAAACGATTTAATGAATTAGTTAAAAATAAAGGAATGGATGATTAAACGAATTAGTTAATAAATCAAATATTTTACGAATTAATTATTAAACGTTTTGATGGATGAATACAAAATTAAACGAATTAATAGTTAAACGATTTAGTGAATGAATGAAAAATTGAACGAATGAATGATTAAACGATTTAGAGAATGAATGGATGAAAGAATAAATAAATGAATTAATGAAAAATTAAAGGAATGAATGGTTAAACGATTTAATGAACGAAAAAAATTAAACGAATGAATGATTAAACGATTTAGTGAATGAATAAAAAATTTAACACAAGAATGATTAAATAATTTAGTGAATGAATGAATGAATGAATGAATGAATGGTTAAACCAGCGGTCGTCAGCACAGAGCACCCTGGGGCTAGGGTATGTTAGCCGCGGAGAGCACAGTGCACCATGGTGCACTCGTAGCTGCTAGCGGGTATGCTCTCTACCTCTTCCTGCTGCACGACAGTGCATACGGGGCGGCACCACTTGCCCTTTGTGCATTTCAGCGAGTGTTGACGACCACTGCGTTAAACGATTTAGTGAATGAATGAATGAATCAGTGAATGAATGAATGAATGAATGAATGAACAATTAAACGAATAAACGATTAAACGATTTACTGAATGAATGCGTGAATGAATTAATGAAAAATTAAAGGAATTAATGGTTAAAAGGTTAAGTGAATGAATGATGAAAAATTAAACGAATGTATTGTTAAACGTGTAAGTAATAATGGAATAAGTAATTAAACGATTGAGTGAATGAGTGGAAAATTAACCGAGTGAATGATTAAACGAATAAACGAATGAAAAATTAAATGAATGTATGATTAAACGAATAATTAATGAAATGGTTAAGTTAATGAATGAAAACTTAAACTAATAGATGATTAAACGAATTAATAATTTAACAATTGAGTGATTGAATGAAAAATAAACTAGTGAATGAAAGAACAAATGAATGAATGATTAAACGAATAAAACATTAAGCGATTATTTTTTTATTTTTTTATTTAACCTGGTAGAAATAAGGCCATCAGGTCTTCTCTTCCCCTCTACCAGGGGATTACAACTACAATATTAAGAATACAATTACAATTATAATTACAATTACGATTAGTGAATGAATGAAAAATTAAAAGAATAATTAAAAGATTAAATAATTAAATGATTAAGTTAATGAATGAAAAATGAAACCAATGAAGGATTCAACGAATAAATAATTAAATGATTGAGTGAATTAATGAAGAATTAAAGAATTAATTCATGATTAAACGGAAAAATAATTGAATGATTAAATGAATGAAAACTTAAGCTGATGAATGATTAAATGAAGGAATAATTGAGTGAATTAATGAAAAATTAAATGAATGAATGATTAAATGGAAAAATAATTAAATGATTAAATGAATGAAAACTTAAACGAATGAATGATTAAATGAAGGAATAACTGAGTGAATTAATGAAAAATTAAATGAAGGAATAATTGAGTGAATTAATGAAAAATTAAATGAATGAATGAATGATTAAATGAAGGAATAATTGAGTGAATTAATGAAAAATTAAATGAATGAATGAATGATTAAATGAAGGAATAATTGAGTGAATTAATGAAAAATTAAATGAATGAATGAATGAATGATTAAATGAAGGAATAATTGAGTGAATTAATGAAAAATTAAATGAATGAATGATTAAATGAAGGAATAATTGAGTGAATTAATGAAAAATTAAATGAATGAATGAATGAATGATTAAATGAAGGAATAATTGAGTGAATTAATGAAAAATTAAATGAATGAATGATTAAATGAAGGAATAATTGAGTGAATTAATGAAACATTAAATGAATGAATGATTAAATGAAGGAATAATTGAGTGAATTAATGAAACATTAAATGAATGAATGATTAAATGAAGGAATAATTGAGTGAATTATTGAAAAATTAAATGAATGAATGAATGAATGATTAAATGAAGGAATAATTGAGTGAATTAATGAAAAATTAAACGAATGAATTATTAAATGAAGGAATAATTGAGTGAATTAATGAAAAATTAAATGAATGAATGATTAAATGGAAAAATAATTAAATGATTAAATGAATGAAAACTTAAGCTGATGAATGATTAAATGAAGGAATAATTGAGTGAATTAATGAAAAATTAAATGAATGAATGATTAAATGAAGGAATAATTGAGTAAATTAATGAAAAATTAAACGAATGAATGATTAAATGAAGGAATAAATGAACGATTGAGTGATTGAATGAAAATTAAACGAATGAATGAATGAATGAATGAATGAATGAATGAATGAATGAATGAATGAATGAATGAATGAATTGAGGGCTTTGCCGGAAGAAAGGCGGATAGACCTATACGCCCTTCTTCGGGAAAACGGTTTAAAATGTAGTGCATAATTATAGTAGCGAAATTTTGTTTTGATTGTACTGTACATACCTGCAGGACAGGGCTGCTTGCGTGCGTGTATAACATTTTATTCAGCTGCGTTTTAAAATCTTAGATTGCATGTATCTCAATTCGCCATATTGACGTATACGCCCTTTTTCCGGCAAACCCCTCAATTAATTAATTAGTGAAAAATTAAATGGATGATTCAACGAATAAATAATTAAGTGAATGAGTGATTGAATTAAAAATTAAATGAATTTATAAATTATTAAACAT
This sequence comes from Periplaneta americana, assembly GCF_040183065.1. Taxonomy (NCBI): domain Eukaryota; kingdom Metazoa; phylum Arthropoda; class Insecta; order Blattodea; family Blattidae; genus Periplaneta; species Periplaneta americana. The sequence continues at coordinate 209,393,918 of NC_091118.1, read as the reverse complement.
TTGAGTGAATGAATTAGTGATTAAAGCTTTGGATTAATGATTAAGCAAGTGAATGAATGAATGAATGAATGAATGAATGAATGAATGAATGAATGAATGAATGAATGGATTATTAAAGAATTGAGTGAATGTATGATTAAATGAATAGATACGTGATTACATTAAGTCACTGTGATTGCCCTTATCATGTTACCTAATATGTACGTTCCTTCCAGAAATAAACTCCTCAGTGTACGATACTTATGTGAAAGAAAAAAGTATTCCTTTCGACAATGTATTAAAGTTGTTCTGTCTGCTGTTGCCATGGTGACGCATGCTGCCAGTCCATCCCTATGCATGCTAACTGATATAAAGGAATCAAGCTGAGTTCGTAAAAGGAAGGACAGATAAAGAATGACTCATGTTGCCCGAAGAGGAACGGTTCATTACTGGCGAGGAGAGAGCCCAAATAAATACAAGATGGTGGGTGGGATGCAGTTGATGACAGTTCAGAGCCCCCGGGGTCCCAAGTACCCTCCCTAATGCAATAAAGATGCACCTCGCATCCTTCCCGAACACGGGTTAATAAGTGTGTAGTTACCAAGGAATTGCCAGAGGATCAGGAATGTCTAAGTGACAGAATATCTGGTTACTGGAGAGGGTAGTGAGTACATATATATATATATATATATATATATATATATCTGTGTGCGTGCGTGCGTGCGTGCGTGCGTGCGTGCGTGCGTGCGTGCGTGCGTGCGTGCGTGCGCGCGCGAACAAAATGCATCTACATGTACAGAGACATCATTTTATTTTTACTTCAATTTTTATTGTACCTAAGTTTTTGAGTGTACTTCACTCCCACCCCTTTTACTAGTGAATATAGTACGTTTCAGAAATATGTTCGCGTTTTCCACTGACGAAAGAGCTTTCAATATTGAATCATATTTTCGCACAGGTACTGTCGTCCGTTTGCCTACGTCGCATCCCGATTTCCCTCACTCGCAACTATTTAAAATAACTTAAATAAAAGTAATTAACGGTCACGTGATTTCCCCCCTTTCTACGATCCTACGACATAACCACTTGGACGGACAGTATATAGCATGTCTGAGTAATTTTATCTTTTCGGATCGGGCAGAAGTGAAGATTGAATTTACAGCACGTAAGGTACTCTTTTGTACAGTAGGTACAGAATTATTTCAACATGAGTTACTAGTACGAAGGACGAAACTGGTAATTGGAATTAGATGCAATAGTCTATAGTGCGATAATATGCACAAAAGAACTGAAGCATGTATCTAAATGAACAGCCACCATTTTCAAAAATGTGTTTAAATATTCATATTATGATTATTTTTCAATTTAACTTCATTCTCTATAGTGTACGCTAATGTGCTGTAGACAATATAAAATACACTGCATAATGAATACGTCCACATGGACAGCTCAGTTCTTGAGTAAAATCACTTATTGTTTATACAGTACTGTATTTTGAATACACAAAAACCTAATGAAAATTATCAAATTCAAAATTACGATATCTCCTGTTTTACGTAAATGGATGAACTACTTTTCTTCCCTCCTATACTTAGTAAAGTGATTTGTTTGTATTTTACGCCAGAATCATCGAACTTCAATCGTGGAAGAGGGTAGCAAACGGTGTTTCCGGCTCTGAACCATTAATCTAAAGGTATAACCAGGTTAATATTAAAAATGTTAGTAAAAATAAAATGATGTCCCTGTATATCTTGGCTTTGCTTTACGCGTCCGTATACTTAGACACCTTTAGCCCTTTGTGTGCCCTAGATTTGTGGCATTCATGAATCCGACGCTTACAGGAGGGCCATCCTGCTCCAGACTCTGATAGTCAGACCCCATTTCTCGGACAAATAGCCTGTTAAGGGCATGGGACCGGAGTCCAAAGCAGATTCACTGTAGTCAACGCAAAAGATCGAACCCGAGGACTTCGGGTGATAGGCTACCGCTGAGCTACCGGATATTCTGGAGGGATTGTTTTTACCGCTAATGTATTATTACACCATCCACAATTATTTTACAAAACATCTCTGTTCCACTAATTTTGTGTTGTAATTATGTTAGTAAAAGAGAACCGAAAAGGGAAGACACGTAACGAAACGTCTATACGTAGACTGAACGCCAGAAATAACAAAACACTTGTCGACTATAAGTCGTAAGTCAGTTTATTGCTTCTGATCGACTAGCTGTAGTGTTGTGTTTACATCCCCCGTTCGGATATTGCTAGGGGAAGAGACATGAGGAAGTATTAAGAGGTACAGTTACACAATAAAAACACATCGACATGTGACTCAGTGAAAGAATTAGCGTAGCAATAGCTGGAATACTATCCTACTGAACATATCTTATTTATGTTGTCTTGTTTTCATTCCATTTAATAAGATTATTGCCAGAAAAATATTATACAGTGAAATTGTGAATATACAAAATTCTAGCACTCCCTTGAAAGAGCGTGGTCTCGTGCATAGAGGAGAATTCGATACGTAATAAAGTTACTTACTTACAGACTTACTTACAAATGGCTTTTAAGGAACCTGGAGGTTCATTGCCGCCCTCACATAAGCCTGCCATCGGTCCCTATCCTGAGCAAGATTAATCCAGTGTCTACCATCATATTCCACCTCCCTCAAATCCATTTTAATATTATCCTCCCATCTACGTCTCGGCCTCCCAAAAGGTCTTTTCCTCTTCGTCCTCCCAACTAACATTCTATATGCATATAAGAAACGTAAAAAACATATTTATTGCAGTTATATGAACAGTAATAAATATAATATAATTATTGAAATTAGTAAAAGTCAGACATGTTTCGGAGATGCTTTTGAATTTTACTAATTTTAATAATTAGATTATATTTATTAGTGTTCATATAACTGTAATATATATTTTTTTAAGTTTTTTTATCAAATCCATGAGCACTGTATAATTGGCTCAATACGTGTGGTTTATCTTTGAATATTCTATATGCAATTCTGAATTCACTCATACGTGCTACATGCCATGCCCATCTCAAACGTCTGGATTTAATGTTCCTAATTATGTCAGGTGAAGAATGCAATGCGTGCAGTTCTGGGTTGTGTAACTTTCTCCATTCTCCTGTAACTTCATCCCTCTTAGCCCCAAATATTTTCCTAAGCACCTTATTCTCAAACACCCTTAACCTATGTTCCTCTCTCAAAGTGAGAGTCCAAGTTTCACAACCATAAAGAACAACCGGTAATATAACTGTTTTATAAATTCTAACTTTGTTTTTTTCGACAGCAGACTAGATGAGAAAAGCTTCTCAACTGAATAATAACATGCATTTCCCATATTTATTCTGCGTTTAATTTTACCCTCGAATGTCATTTATACAGGGTGATTCACGAGGATTTACCGTCCTTTACGGAACTTATTTCCGAAGACATTCTGAGCAAGAAATGTCATATAAACATGGGTCCTATTCTCAATATTTACAGAGTTACGTTTCGTTATTGGAACGCATTTCTGTGAACGCGTGATCTTGGTCAGCGTGCAGTCAGCAGCCAGCGCGAGCGCTACGGAAATCAAAGACAGCCGTATGCAGTTACGTAGAGCGACGAGTGCCGTTCACAAGTACGCGGCCAAGTGTACTCAAGCGGACGGCGACATTTTTTAAAATGTGTTGTAATCTCTCCAAGACTGTAAATTAGGATGCAAAATTGAGCTGCAAATAATTAAAAGTCGGTGAAAGTGGTGTGATTTGTAATAATTGTTGTGATAAGTGCGTAAGAGTAATGTAATTTTCTAGTTAAAAATAGAAAAAGATGTCTGTACGAAGCAACTAAGGAGTTCACAGCACATTTTTAGCTTCATAATACTTGCCAATTAAGGAAATGATATTTCTGAATGGTTCATTCTCTATTTGTATTATTCTTTTACCGTCCACACCTGTGGAGTAACGGTCAGCACGTCTGGCGCGAAACCAGGTGGCCCGGGTTCGAATCCCGGTTGGGGCAAGTTACCTGCTTGAGGTTTTTTCCGGGGTTTTTCCTCAACCCAATACGAGCAAATGCTGGGTAACTTTCGGTGCTGGACCCCGGACTCATTTCACCGGCATTATCACCTTCATATCATTCAGACGCTAAATAACCTGAGTTGTTGATATAGCGTCGTAAAATAACCCAATAAAAAAAAAAAATTCTTTCACCTTCAAACTAAAGAAAAAACGTATTTTACAAACAACTTTAAATTAGTGTAACTCTGAAAAAATTGAGAATAGGAACTATGTTTATAGGACATTTTTTTTTCTCAAAATGTCTTCAGAAATAAGTTTCGTAAAGGACGGTAAATTCTTGTGAATCACCCTATACTTGTTACTGTTGCTCCAAAGGTATTTGAATTTTTCCACCTTTCCGAAGATAAATTTCAAATTTTTGTATTTCAATTTCCTGTTATGTTTTGGTTTTTTTTTTTTTTTCGGGGTTCACTTCTAAACCTATCTCCTTACTTGCTTCAAGTAAAATTTTCGTGTTTTCCATAATCGTTCGTGGTTTTTCTCCTAATACAGGATGTTTTCGAGGTGGTGTTACAAACTTTCAGGGGTGATGGAGAAGGGCACATGTATCAATTTGAGATAAGGAACCATGGTCCGGAAATGACTGAGTCGAAAGTTATAAGCAAAAATAGTTGTGTGCAAATATGGAATCTTAATTTGGCAACACGTGCCCTCCTTCCCCTTAACCTTTGGAACAGTCATGGAAAGATATATGGGCCGGACGTCTCCTACGTGGGTACTTGTCCCAATACAATCTGTGAGCTTGTCTACTGTTCCCATTGGCTCATCCTTATTCGAAAATCAGGTCTGCTTATTCCGCTCTCGTGTACTCCTACATTTCACTAGGACTGATCGACTGGACACTGCAACTTGTACACATACACTGCTGTCTACAGACGTGCATATCAGGACCGACCATGTCCGTTACACATTACGCTATCTGCATTGCTTTAGTGTAGTTTCCTGTCCCCACCCCTCAGACAGCGCACTGAATGGAATACTGTAAGTAGACAACGTAAACAACGTCAGATGAATACAGTATGTGTAAGATGTACAGATAAATACACATAAATAAGGTGTACAGAGGAATAAAATTATTGCATTTCCACACAACTATTTTTGCTTGTAACTTTCGACTCGGTCATTTCTGGACCAGGGTTCCTTATCTCAAATTGATACATGTGCCCTTCGACATCATCCCTGAAAGTTTGTAACACCACCTCGGAAACACAATGTATAGTCACGTCATCCCCCATAATAAAGTTACATGCATAAATTACTATAAAGTAGCATATAAAAATTAATATATACTAATAACAAATTCCTTACATATATTTTTAATCTGAAATTGTTCATGGTATAGCTTTATTCATTTTAGTAATGTTTATTAATTAATAAACTTGCATACCTTTAATAGTACATTATGCAACGAGCCTATAATGGTAGTAATTAAGACGCGAGTATGTTTATGAAACGAGCGCAAGCGGGTTTCATAATTTCCATACTGTACGAGCGTCTTAATTACCATTACAGGCAAGTTTCATACGACTTTTATGCTCGACCATATTTCTAACTTGAAATTATTCATAAATATTCATATTATTCTTATCTGACTGAGAGCGGAAGTGACCTTGTGGAATCTCGTAAATTGTGAGATGTGCGCAGACGCGAAAGTATTGATTTTTTCTGAGGAACAAATATCATTGACCTTGATATAATCTAGAGAGTAAAATGAACTTTAATCTTGATATAACCTGGAAATTGATTTAGACATTGAAAAACGAGATGCCAAATTGAATTTATTTGAATTTTATTTACAATTAACGCTAATTATTATAGTAATAGAACATAACCTTCTGCGACAGTATTGGATTTCCAGCCTTCGTGACATTTCGCTAGTTGTTTTTCGATTGCATATCCGAGAATAATCGATACTTGCACTTATATATTGCTACAATGGTGTTTTCTGATTGGTGGAACACCTGAACTTTAATGAATAGGTGTACTTTAATGAGGTTCATTAAAGTGCTGCTACCAGGTGTATAATTACTACATTTCGGCATGGTCGAGCATAATAGTACATTATGCAACGAGCCTATAATGATAGTAATTAAGAAAGCGAGTATGGATGTTTATGAAACGAGAGCAAGCGAGTTTCATAATTTTCATACGAGCTTCTTAATTACCATTATAGGCGAGTTTCATACGACTTTTTATGCTCGACCATATTTCTAACTTGAAATTATTCATTTTATTTGTATCTAACTGACCTTGAACAATACCTCGTGAATTGTGAGATGTGCGCAGACGCGAAAGTATTGATTTTTTCCGAGGAACAGATGTCCACATTGACCTTGTATAAGAACCTACAGAGTAAACTAAATATTAACTTTGATATAACATTGAAATTAAATTAGACATTGAAAAACGAGATGACAAATTGAATTTATTTGAATATTATTTACAATTAACGCTAATTATTATAGTAACAGAACATAACCTTCTGCGACAGTATTGGATTTCCAGCCTCCGTGACTTTTCGCTAAGTCTCTTTCGATTGCATATCCGAGAATAATCGATACTTGCGGTGTTATAACGGTACAAAGCTGACTTGTCATTGGCTGAACACCTGTACTTTAATGAGTAGGTGTACTTTAATGACATGCATTAAAGGACTGCTACCAGGTGTATAATTACTACATTTCGGCATGGTCGAGCATAAAATATTTTAAGATTAAAAAAATAATATCGTGCTAGTTAATGATCTCAGTGGAGAGACAATGAAGTTAGGTTGGGAGTAGCTTCACAATATATTGGCGACGAAGGTATTTACACTCACAAATAATGTATTTTAGCTTCAGAACCAGGTTCTAGTTTCAGCAGCTATTCTTTCCTTTTTAGTTTGTTTGTGGCGTCCCGCAGAGAGTATGTCCGTCTGCAAAATCACTCACAATTGTAAATTATCAGTAATGGAAAACGAATGTCATAGCTGAAAGTTTTAATAACCCTGTGCATGAATATGGAATACAAACCAGTTGTTCTATTTTACCTCAGAAAATGGATAATCCAGCACTCTGGACTTGGCACTGCATTCACATTTTATTGCTAGATCTGACTCCAAATCATGAATTTTGCCGCCTTCATTCTGCTTGGCTCAAAATACACGCTGGCCATTTGAGTGAGTCCCTCCTCACTCAACGTTAACAATCATCCCCAGCCATTACCGTCCTAGAATCGTTAAATTAAGGACGAGATCAACTTTGTTTTCTGTTTACATCCGTGTGAATGTGGCTGAAGGCTTGCGATATGTGAATTACTAAGTTCGCAGGGGACAAGAGGACAGTCAGGTTCAAAATATTAGACAACACAGAGGTGTATTGATTCGTCAAAAGGTTGAACTGCGCCAAAGAACCGGTTGGAGTAATAACAGTATCTCCAGACGGAACTTGTACGGGAGAACAAGAAAAATAACACTCCTCTGCTGAACTCCAAGTGGTAGAGTTTCAATCGGTTTATCCAGTAGACCGAGCTTCGATTATTGTTGGTGAAGATGGCAACCATTTCATTTTAACTGCGCATGTCTCTTCGTTCACTTCTTCAAATACAAGACTAAGCGAACGTGTATCATAATCATCATCATCATCATCATCATCATCATTTTCGATTTAATTTCTTTTCCACTTATGATAATATAGTGTATATTATACAGAAACATGAAAAAATCTGGTAGATGGTAGATTATGCTCTAATTGCATTGAATATAACATGATTATTATTATTATTATTATTATTATTATTATTATTATTTTATATATTTTTGTGGCCGGGTTCCAAGGGGATGCAAGCGATTATAAGAACCTCTACAAGAGAGGTCCTCTAGCCTCTGCATCTCAACTCCACTCTCACCTACTAGCGGTGGAACCTGTTAAGCTGAGTAACCCATGTCAAGGTTGTGGTATTAACCCCTTCGGCGACATGGGTCAGCGAACAAATGAGAGACGGGGGTTCTGTCAGAGCTGCTAAGGATTACCTCAGCTAAGGTCTGACAGAATGATGCGAAGTGGAAGCAGGCTCCGCATCTAGATGCGCGGCGGAAGAGTTCTTAAGGACCAACGGCGACATCGGAGATCTAATTACTAGATACTGCGTAAGGGAAGGTACCCTGAAATAAAACCATGCAGGTTGGAATGCTGAAAGGTGGCAACCCCACCGTCCAACTATATCTGCACAGCCCTCGTAAGGCGGTCAGATGAAATCTCAATTACTGGTAAGCTACAGAATAATGGACCCCGATCACATAACAATATTCAAAAAAGGAGACAAATCTAAATGCGAAAACTATAGAGGAATATCTCTACTAAATGCAGCATATAAAATTTACTCCAAAATAATAACAGAAAGGCTAAAACCTATAAGTGAAGCGATAATAATGGAAGAACAAGCAGGCTTTCGGAAAGGAAGAAGCTGTATAGATAACATATTTGTATTACAACAAATAATAGAAAAGCATAAAGAATTTAATAGAGAAACGCATTTAACATTTATTGATTATATTAAGGCGTTTGATAGAATAAATAGAAATGAATTATGGAGAATATTATATAATAGAGGTATTCCATTGCATCTAGTTGAAGTGATTAGAAACATATATAATAATTCTAAAATACAAATAGCTGGTGATACACAGATAAGAGTAGAGGAAGTTAACTTAGGTTTGAGACAAGGCTGCAGTATGTCTATTCAATATATATATATATATATATATATATATATATATATATATATATATGGACGAAATAATAAGAAAATGGAAAATAAAAATAAAGAACTATACACAGAATTTTAATGAAGATAATTTCATAATGACGATGCTATTCGCTGACGATCAGGTAGTAATAGCAAATAATGAAAATAACCTACAGAGAGCAGTACATGAGTTATGGAAAATAAATAAGAACTATAATATGGAGATATCTGTACATAAGACTAAAACTATGGCATTTTGTGGCAAATCTCCTGTAAGATCTAAAATAGTAATAGGAAACAATATCATAGAACATGTAAATAAATTTAAATTTTTGGGTGTTACCTTATCTTATAAAGGAGACTATGATCAAAAAGAAAAAATAGAAAAATTTAATTACATAAATGGAACAATAAGAAGAACCCTGAAATCAAAAGCTAGAAAAGATACATTGTTAAAATTTTATAAGGTGATGTCAGTGCCCAGTTTACTATATGGAAGCGAAACATGGGTTATGAAAAAGAGAGATGCCTCTAGATTACAAACAAATGAGATGAAATTTTTGAGAAGCGTAGCAGGTTACAGGAAAATAGAACATAAAAGAAACGAAGAAATAAGAGAAGAACTTGAGATATATGAATTAAACAACAAAATAGAAGAATATAGAAATACATGGATGTCTCACATTTCAAGGATGCAGGAGGACAGGATACCATATAAGTTTTGGAAATATAAACCTCGGGGAAGAAGAGATATTGGAAGACCAGCGAAAAGATGGATGGACCAATTTCAGTAGCTGCTACAGGAATCAATTTCCTAATGCATGAAGGATGATGATGATGATGATGATGATGTGGCCGGGAGGAAAAAGGTCTTAAGTAAAAATTTTATACTTTTCAGGAAAGCAGTAGAAAGATTGACATTGGTGTCAATTATAGAGTTCTTTTATTTAAGAGGTTTTTCCTGGATATTTATTTATTTATTTAAATTTATTTATTTATTTAAATTTAAATATACAGAATAAAGAATATAATGACAATACAAACAAGAGAAATAGAAATAAAATAATACAAGCAATATAAAAAGAAGATACAGTAGTATTAACAAAATTTGAGACCGAATGAGCAGCGCTCGTGCTCGGTCGCAGTTCAGATATAATATTAAAATAAAAAATAATAATAATAATAAAAATAAATAAGTAAAATAAAATAGGAACTAAAATATAATTACAGCGGCAATGGTATTATATAATATAATATTAACACTAGAGAAGAATAATATCGTACGTGAAAAGTAGGACTAATATATATTTCAAAAATTATAGAATACAACTATATTATGTTTATATTTCTTCTAAAATAGGCAATGTTCGTCATTTAACAGTTTTCTTGGTTATTTCCAAAAATAGCCGCACTTGAGCCCTTTTAAGACTACAACCCAAACTGAGAAGAAGGGACTATTTAAACATAAGACATTTTTCATGTCATAATAAATGAGAAATGTAAATTATTAGGAATGCAAAATGGGTCTTAAACAATTATAGGACTGTTTACCCTGGTGCTTAAAGTTTTAAAAGGAAAGGGCATCAGTATGTGATAAAATGGCTAAAATACAAGTTAGAGCCTTTTAATAGGGAAGCGTGGAAAGTAAACATGTGGTGTTTGTAAGGAATAAAGTATTAAATATTCTTAAGTCCTTTATTCTGTGTGTGCTCGATTCAAAAAGTACTTAGGACATTTGGTAACGCTCTATAAATCCAGTCAGGAGTCTTATTTGACTTTAGCCGTTTTACCAGAATGTAGAGAATTGTTTCCGCTTTCAGAATATATAAAAATCTCATTTTCACAAAAAATTGACTTAAGACCTTTTTCCTCCCAGCCACAGATTTATTTATGTCCATAACAGGACAAAACCCCAATTACAATAGACAGTACAAATATTTGCTTAGAACATAAAATTGGAGATAACATGAAGAAAAGAGATAAAGACAGATACAAATGAAAGGTACAAGTGTAAATACAAATGGAAAAAAAAAACAAATGAAAATTGAAAAAAAAAAACAAATACATACTACGTAAATAAAAGATACAGATATAAATAAAAAATATAAAATAAAAAGCAATGAAAATATTGATCTAACGATGAAAAAGAACAGCAAATACTTCACTTACTTCATCTGCCTTTGTCTGTCTGTCTGTCTGTCTGTCTGTCTGTCTGTCTGTCTGTCTGTCTGTCTGTCTGTCTGTCTGTTTGTTTATCTACCCGCTCACCAATCCACCTACGTACCTCCCCAAACACTTACTCTCCCAGCTACATACCTGTAGTCCAGATCTTACTTTATGCCCTAAGTGTAAAACCTAACTATTACCTCCCCTGGTGTATTATAGTCATTTTCTTTTGTCAGATTGAATTTTCTTTTAGACTTCCTTCTGAATTTCGATACTGACAAAATACTTACTTACTTACTTACTTACTTACTTACTTACTTACTTACTTACTTACTTACTTACTTACTTACTTACTTACTTACTTACTTACTTACTTACTTACTTACTTACTTACTTACTTACTTACTTACTTACTGGCTTTTAAGGAACCCGGAGGTTCATTGCCGCCCTCACATAAGCCCGCCATTGGTCCCTATCCTGAACAAGGTTAAACCATTCTCTATCACCATATCCCACCTCCCTCAAATCCATTTTAATATTATCTTCCCATCTACGTCTCGGCCTCCCTAAAGGTCTTTTTCCCTCCGGCCTCCCAACTAACACTCTATATGCATTTCTGGATTCGCCCATACGTGCTACATGCCCTGCCCATTTCAGACGTCTGGATTTAATGTTCCTAATTATTTCAGATGAAGAATACAATGCGTGCAGTTCTGTGTTGTGTAACTTTCTCCATTCTCCTGTAACTTCATTCCTCTTAGCCCCAAATATTTTCATAAGCACCTTATTCTCAAACACCCTTAACAAAATACTACAAATTGGCAATTATCTTCTAATTGATTAGTATTATACTAATGTACCGACACAGAAGTTCATCTAAGACTAAAACTATCTTCCCCTCCATACCAATTATTATTGGTTATATAGCCATTCACATGATAAGGTCATAGGACAGATCTTGCCTCCTTCACTGTACATGTCGGCTTCATCATCACGGAAGACAGAGACAAGAGGACCTATCTGTTGAAACCGTTGCTAAGAACTGTTCTTCACTGGATGTAAAATACAATCTGGGGTAGATACACAGCATATTGAGGTGGAGCTGCTGGAAGGAAGAGCCCCTTCTAGGGATACAGAAATCGGCCTAAGTAAAAGAGAAATAATTAATAATAAGGTAGAGATACCAATCAGAAGCCATACTGGAACCTATTGTTGGTAGCTTTGAGGACCAAAAGAATGTATGTAAAGCTACAAAAGATAAGAAGCACCGTAGCTTGCTGTAAAAAAATTATTGATCTTGTAAGCCAAGGGTAAGTAATACCCTTGTAAATTTTGAGAGAAAAGATTTATTCCTTTTCATTAATCTCAAAATTCTTATTCGGTATTTTATCGGCCCTTTTTAAAAATAGAAACATATTCCGGACTGTAGAGAGAGAACAAAAAGTTATATTCCTCGATCCTCTACAAAGTTTCCAGTCTTCTTGAAAAGCTCTTGGAGACAGACAGAATCAGAAGGGTTCTCCTTTCCATGCCTTCGCTGATGATGAAGCCATGTTATTGCTCAGAATAATTGGATGAATTTATATTCAGTCACAATGCTAATACTGAAAAAACCACACGTATACCGTGAAAGACCGTGAAAGCGTCAATTTGTACTGTAAAAGATAAGCACTGCTAATTAGATATGCATTATTAAAATTATAACTAACTTAATTACTGTATCAATTACACTTAATACCAATTGTATTGTTTCGAACGTTAATGAATTATGTTGTTACTTTGAAAGATTAACTATTAAGAGGTAATGTACCTACAAAATCAGGCGCGAAATAAAGGTGAATTATACATAACAGATCTAGATTGCACATTTCCATTGCTGTATATTGTTTGGTCAGTTACCAGATAAGATCGTTGTAAATGAGTTAGAAAGCAATGCTGGATTATTCAGAAGAGATGTAGTTTGGACTTTTTTACGTTGCTAGTGAAATATATATACAATACTATATGTTGTATGGTCAGTTATCAGATAAGATCGTTGTAAATGAGGTAGAAAGCGATGCTGGATTATTCAGAAGAGGTGTAGCTTGGACTTTTTCCATTGCTAGTAAAGTATATATACTATACTATATGTTGTATGGTCAGTTATCAGATAAGATCGTGTAAATGAGGTAGAAAGCAAAGCTAGATTATTCAGAAGAGGTGTAACTTGGACTTTTTCCATTGCTAGTGAAGTATATATACTATACTATATGTTGTATGGTCAGTTATCAGATAAGATCGTTGTAAATGAGGTAGAAAGCAAAGCTAGATTATTCAGAAGAGGTGTAACTTGGACTTTTTCCATTGCTAGTGAAGTATATATACTATACTATATGTTGTATGGTCAGTTATCAGATAAGATCGTTGTAAATGAGGTAGAAAGCAATGCTGGATTATTCAGAAGAGGTGTAGCTTGGACTTTCCCATTGCTAGTGAAGTATATATACTATACTATATGTTGTATGGTCAGTTATCAGATAAGATCGTTGTAAATGAGGTAGAAAGCAATGCTGGATTATTCAGAAGAGGTGCAGCTTAGACCTTTTCCATTGCTAGTAAAGTATATATACTATACTATATGTTGTATGGTCAGTTATCAGATAAGATCGTTGTAAATGAGGTAGAAAGCAAAGCTAGATTATTCAGAAGAGGTGTAGCTTGGACTTTTTCCATTGCTAGTAAAGTATATATACTATACTATATGTTGTATGGTCAGTTATCAGATAAGATCGTTGTAAATGAGGTAGAAAGCAATGCTGGATTATTCAGAAGAGGTGTAGCTTGGATTTTTTCCATTTCTAGTAAAGTATATATACTATACTATATGTTGTATGGTCAGTTATCAGATAAGATCGTTATAAATGAGGTAGAAAGCAAAGCTAGATTATTCAGAAGAGGTGTAACTTGGACTTTTTCCATTGCTAGTAAAGTATATATACTATACTATATGTTGTATGGTCAGTTATCAGATAAGATCGTTGTAAATGAGGTAGAAAGCAAAGCTAGATTATTCAGAAGAGGTGTAGCTTGGACTTTTTCCATTGCTAGTGAAGTATATATACTATACTATACTATATGTTGTATGGTCAGTTATCAGATAAGATCGTTGTAAATGAGGTAGAAAGCAATGCTGGATTATTCAGAAGAGGTGTGTAGCTTGGACTTTTCCATTGCTAGTGAAGTATATATACTATACTATATGATGTATGGTCAGTTATCAGATAAGATCGTTGTAAATGAGGTAGAAAGCAATGCTGGATTATTCAGAAGAGGTGTGTAGCTTGGACTTTTCCATTGCTAGTGAAGTATATATACTATACTATATGATGTATGGTCAGTTATCAGATAAGATCGTTGTAAATGAGGTAGAAAGCAATGCTGGATTATTCAGAAGAGGTGTGTAGCTTGGACTTTTCCATTGCTAGTGAAGTATATATACCATACTATATGTTGTATGGTCAGTTATCAGATAAGATCGTGTAAATGAGGTAGAAAGCAATGCTGGATTATTCAGAAGAGGTGTAGCTTGGACTTTCCCATTGCTAGTGAAGTATATATACTATACTATATGTTGTATGGTCAGTTATCGGATAAGATCGTTGTAAATGAGGTAGAAAGCAATGCTGGATTATTCAGAAGAGGTGCAGCTTGGACTTTTTCCATTGTTAATGAAGTATATATACTATACTATATGATGTATGGTCAGTTATCAGATAAGATCGTTTTAAATGAGGTAGAAAGCAAAAATTCTTTGAATACTTTGTTGCCATGGTACTTACATTTCACACAAAATACACAGTAGCTCTCATTTATTTTACAAAACATCCTATACACATTATATTTATATACCACATTTTTTCTTTGTGTATGCTAGTCTTTTCCTTTCCTTCTACTATATTACCGTTGAGTTTACTGACGGTCATTATATAATTTTCTTCAATTTCTCGTCTACTACAGAATTTAGAAGTAGCACAATGAGTTGATATCAGTAGCTCAATTATGCATGATCTTTTTTCACCTGCAACCCATATTATTATGATGTGTTTGCCACTGTGTATGTTTAAAGTCTTGGTTAGGGATGTCGGGCAAATCTTCATGATGCAATGTTAATGAGATGTTGAGGGAGAAAATTTCTGGGATGATTACGACGACAAAAATATGGATATCCCAAAAGTAACGGGCTGAGCACCTTTTTTGTCTAATATAAATTCCTGTTGTTGTATTTTGTGTTATTTTAACCTAGGTGTGCTGCGTTATGTACAGTAATTATTTTTATCAGTTTCATCTTCTTTGAAGTTATGTTTTACCATTTTTCCATAAATATGTTTAAGTAAAGATAAAACTGCATTACTGCCAGTACGGCCTTGATGAGAAATATGGCAACCGCTACACAGTGCTTCTAGACGCGACTGTCTTTTTTTAATAAAAATATCTGGCGTACTTGGAATTCCATACTGCTGCTGTTATTTTTATATGCGACATTAATTCCTGATTACATGTGTGTCCGCCATTAGCGAGGCAGTGGTTTTTACATAGCGTGTGCGGACGTATTTTCTACTACCCAATTTTTCAATCCATTAAAAAATTAGAGCAAAACTGCCTATACGCTGAGTGGTTTCCATCAATGTTGAATGTTTGTGTGGATTCCAAGTCAGCAAATAGAGAGGTAAACATTTACTGCCTCTCTTAATTTAATGTAAATTTAATGCTGTAAACACTGCACTCGAATTTTTTTATATCTAATGGTTTAAATTAATAGACTGGACCTTACTTTTTAATTTAAACGAAAATCAACATTTCACAATTTTTTTTCCTCTGTGACCATTAGAAACATTTACAGATTCTAAATAATCAAATAAACAAATGAAACATTAATACAAGGTAACAAGTGAACTTCTACATGAACCAGTAAACAGAAAAAAAAACGTAGATAAACAGTTGAACCAGTGATGCAGTAAATGAATAGACAGGCGGATAGATAAATAAATAAAGGTATAAATAAATAGAGGCATATATTATAGGAAGAAACCTAAACAAATAAAATCTCTATAAATACGAAAAGTAATCTAAAAATCAATGTAGAAAACGTTGAGACGATTTCTGTATAAAGAAAGATTTAAACAAAAATAAATTAAGATAATGCCTGAAAATATAGAAAATAATGTAAATAAAAAAGTCTAGAGAATAAAGTAAAGAAGAAAAGTTTAGAGAATGATGAAAAACAAAGGAAAATTTATAAAAAGCTCTAGACAATGGAAAGTCTAGAAAATTATGTAAACAGTGGAAAGTCTAGAGGATGATGTAAGCAGTGGACAGTCTACAGAATAACGTAGTTAATGGAAAGCCTATACAATGATACAAATATTAGAAAATCTACAGAATGATGTAAATAATGAAGAGTCTAGAAATAATGTAAAGACTGGAAAGTGTATAGAATTATGTAAACAGTGGAAAATCTAGAGAATGAAGAAAACAGTGGAAAATCTAGAGGTTGATGTAAAGATTGGAATATCTACAGAATGACGTAGTTAATGCAAAACCTATAGAATGATACAAATGTTAGGAAATCTACAAAAAGATGTAAATAATGGCGAGTCTAGAGAATAATGTAAAGAATGGAAAGTCTAGAGAATTATGTAAACAGTGGAAAATGTAGAGAATGAAGGAAACAGTGGAAATTCTAGAGGTTGATGTAAAGAGTGAAATGTCTACAGAATAACATAGTTAATGGAAGGCCTATAGAATGTTACAGATATTAGAAAATATACAGAATGATGTAAATAGTGGAAAGTCTTGATAATGATGCAAATAACGACACGTTTCGAGAATGATACAAATAATGATAAGTGTACAGAATAACGTGAACAGTGGAAAGTCTAAACAATGGCGTCTAGAGAATTATATAAATAATGAAAATCTAGATAATAATGTAATTTTTTTAAGTCTAGAGAATTATGTGAACAATTGAGTCTAGATAATATTATGTAAACAATTGAAAGTCTAGAGAATAATATAAATTATGAAAAGTGTAGAGAATGATGTGAATTGTGAAAAGTCTAGAGAATTATGTTAATAATTGAAAGTCTAAATAATGATGTAAACAATTGAAAGTCTAGAGAATGATGTATATAATGAAAAGTCTAGAGAATAATGTGAACAATGGAAAGTTCAAATAATGGTGTAAACAATTGAGAGTCTAGAGAATTATGTAAATAGTGGAAATTCTAGAGAATAATGTAAATTGTGAAAAGTCTAGAGAATGATGTGAACAATTGAAAATCTAAATACTGATGTAAATAATTGAAAGTCTAGATACTGATGTAAATAATTGAAAGTCTAGATACTGATGTAAGTAATTGAAAGTCTAGATACTGATGTGAACAATTGAAAGTCTAGATATTGATGTAAATAATTTAAATTTTAGATATTTATGTAAATAATTGAAAGTCTAGGGTCTGATGAAAATAATTGAAAGTCTAGATACTGATGAAAATAATTGATAGTCTAGATACTGATTTAAACAATTGAAAGTTTAAATACTGATGTAAATAATTGAAAGGTCTAGATACTGATGAAAATAACTGAAAATCTAGATACCGATGAAAATAATTGAAAGTCTATATACTGATGGAAATAATTGAAAGTCTATATACTGATGAAAATAATTGAAAGTCTAGATACTGATGAAAATAATTTACAGTCTAGATACTGATTTAAACAATTGAAAGTTTAAATACTGATGTAAATAATTGAAAGGTCTAGATACTGATGAAAATAATTGAAAATCTAGATACCGATGAAAATAATTGAAAGTCTATATACTGATGGAAATAATTGAAAGTCTATATACTGATGAAAATAATTGAAAGTCTAGATACTGATGAAAATAATTTACAGTCTAGATACTGATGAAAATAATTGAAAGTTTAGAGAATTATATAAATAATGAAAAGTATAGAGAATGATGTGAACAATGGCAAGTCTAGGGAATAGTGTAAACAATTGAATATCTTGAGCAGAAGTATGCAATGGAAAGTGTGAAAAATGCTGTGAACAATTGAAAATGTAGAGAATGACGAAAGCCATTGAAAGACTAAAGAATAGTGTAAACAATTGAAATTGTAGCGAATCATGCAAATACTTGAAAATTTAGAGAATGATATAAAGAATGAGAAGTCTACAGATGGGTGTAAACAATGCAAAGTATAGAAAATGCTGTAAGTAAAATATCTGAACGAAGTAAAGCTTAAAAAATATAAGCAATAGGTACTATATATTTAAAAATACGAAATAAAATAAATCTAATGTAAGTTCTGTATATAATGAAAGTTTGAAAAATGATATAATGGAATGAAATGCAGAAAAATATTTAAACAAAAGAAAGTAGAAAAGATTTTGTTTAAATGAGAATATACTAATATATTTCATGTTCATAATTTTCTCGGACAATTTGAATAATAGAAACTGAATATGAATAACACCTGTCAAATAATTTAGCAGACAGACAGAAAGCTTGAAACCACTTTTTGTTGACTATTGATTCCGAAAACCTGTATTTTCAAGAAAATCTCGAAAAGAAATTTTGCAGCAGCAACACAAAAGCTTCCCATACTTTTTGTGTACGGTAATGGGAAGGTAATAGATGTGTATGTAAAGCAGATTCAGAAATAGATATGTCACCTCTGTCAATAGAGACATTTCCTTGGCTTACCGTGATGGACAGGTGGAGTGCGCAGGTGTGAGATCCGACCATATGTCTCAGCTGACGGATTACAACAAAACGTGGTGCAGCCTCGTGGAAGAGCAGCGGCCGATCTTGGCGCCATCTGCACACAGCGGTGCTCTCTCCCGTGAAGACCAGATCCATATCTGTGCCACACCACACAATGTGCAAGACACCCCGAAACGGGGGATGGGAATGTCCAACGCATTGTGTTGTACCGGCCTTCACTTTCTCATCACTCCCAGTATATAAAAAATAACAGTACCACAGATATAGCGGTTTGCACGGAAATAACCTTCACGGAGATATCTTTAAACCGCCATCGGAGCGGTATAGGAGTAACGGTCACAAATAGTGCCCCCAGGCTGAGATGATGCATGGGTTCGAATCTTGGTTATGCTGATGTAACATGTTGAGTTTTTTTTTTCTATTTTTGTATTGTATTTATTTACATTCCATGCAATATACTTACTTACTTACTTACTTACTTACTTACTTACTTACTTACTTACTTACTTACTTACTTACTGGCTTTTAAGCAACCCGGAGGTTCATTGCCGCCCTCACATAAGCCCGCCATTGGTCCCTATCCTAAGCAAGATTAATCCATTCTCTATCATCATATCCCACCTCCCTCAAATCCATTTTAATATTATTTTCCCATCTACGTCTCGGCCTCCCTAAAGGTCTTTTTCCCTCCAGTCTCCCAACTAACACTCTATATGTATTTCTGTATTCGCCCATACGTGCTACATGCCTTGCCCATCTCAAACGTCTGGATTTAATGTTCCTAATTATGTCAAGTGAAGAATACAATGCGTGCAGTTCTGTGTTGTGTAACTTTCTCCATTCTCCTGTAACTTCATCCCTCTTAGCCTCAAATATTTTCCTAAGCACCTTATTCTCAAACACACTGAACCTATGTTCCTCTCTCAAAGTGAGAGTCCAAGTTTCACAACCATAAAGAACAACCGGTAATATAACTGTTTTATAAATTCTAACTTTCAGATTTTTGGACAGCAGACTGGATGATAAAAGCTTCTCAACCGAATAATAACAGGCATTTCCCATATTTATTCTGTGTTTAATTTCCTCCCGAGTATCATTTATATTTGTTACTGTTGCTCCAAGATATTTGAACTTCTCCACCTCTTTAAAAGATAAATTTCCGATTTTTATATTTCCATTTCGTGCAATATTCTCGTCACGAGACATAATCATATACTTTGTCTTTTCGGGATTTACTTCCAAATCTACCTCTTTACTTGCTTCCAGTAAATTTCCCGTGTTTTCCCTAATCGTTTGTGGATTTTCTCCCAACATATTCACGTCATCCATGCAACATATCAAAAAAATTTAATACAGTCTGATCCTTTTGGATATGGATAGTATTAATTTATTATTACAAATCTATAATGATAGTTGGAAAAATTTCTTGCTCGTTATATTATGATTAAAAGATAGGAGTTTCCATATATGACAATCAACAATGCATAATCTGAAAGGACAAATGGAAATCGTAGATGATTAAAATAGCTACTACAAATCAACAGCGGGCACAATGTGTCCTTTGTATTCTAAATTTGAGATTGTTAAAAGAGTTCAAAGGGAATTTCGACGTGAGTATGGTGTGCGTAATGTACCTAAATACGATTCCATAATTTTGTGGTGTCGAACATTTGTAGAAACAGGTTCTGTGTTAAAAAAACATGCAGGAGGTCGCAGGCGAAACCCAGTACGAGAAGCAGCTATCTCTTGATTTGGTCCCCAAACTCCCCAGATTTAACCCCCCCTGACTTCTTCGTGTAGGTTTTTGTTAAAGACATTTTCTATTCACAGAAACCCAGGAACATTGATGATCTGAAAGTAAAAATTACTCAAGCTTTTCAACAAATTACCCCTCTTATGTTACAACGGATATGGGCTGAATTGCATCATCGTTATGAGTTGTGCAGGGTGCGCAATGGGGGTCATGTTGAGCTCTGAGGAATCTGCCATCTTTCAGTGTTGTATGCACAAAGTTTCAACAAATAAAATTCAGTAGTAAATGTTTTACGGTGTTTTTATTTTATCCATACTCAAACGGATCACCCTGTAGTACTACAAAGTCTTAATCTTAGCCATAGTCTAGTTGGAATATATACAGAAGAGTTTTACAATATACTAGTACAGATATAACGGCTGGGCGAATTAGTGTTTTAACCACACGATACTACTGTACTGGTTTGATGATCGTTCACCTCTAGTCCACACCTGTGGAGTAACGTTTAGCGCGTCTCGCCGCGAAAATAGGTGGCCCGGGTTCGATTCCCGGTCGGGACAAGTTACCTGGTTGAGTTTTTTCCCGGGGTTTTCCCTCAACCCAATATGAGCAAATGTAGGGTAAATTTCGGTGCTGGACCCCGGACTCATTTCACCGTCATTATCATCTTCATCTCATTCAGACGCTAAATAACCTAAGATGTTGATAAAGCGTCGTAAAATAACCTAGTAAAATAAAATCGTTCTCCTCTGCCTAGACATGTGGACGTGAGGTCAGTAGTTAGCTGGACGTTCATGGCCCTTCCTGGGCTGTCGCGTCTCCAATTACTTACTCATTTGTCTGATATTCAGTACTAGCCATACCCGTGCGCTCCGCTGGACCTGTTAGAAATAAATATAAAGTAATTACATAATTAAAATAGGACGTTTGATCCAGGGAACAACTTTTGCAACAGAGCAAGATAATCTGCTTCGCTCATTACCCAATTTTTTTTTGCATTGCATTTATTACATATATATTTTATGTATTTTAACACGATTCAATTGAGCATAGTTAAAATTTGAATTATAAAATAATGGATTGCTAAGCTAACGTACTATTACTGCATACTAAATCAATACACTCTCGTTATTCGTTAATTCTCTGAGATTAAAATGAGTGTGCATAAATATTATTTTAATAAATACAGAAAACGAATGTACAAAATAGCCTATCAAGTTTTCTGTGCATAAGAAGCTATTTTAATCTTACCTGTCCTCGATTTACTCAGACGTTACTGTAATAACATTATAGCATTATGCCCATCTAGAGAAACTACACTTTCCAATGGTGAAATAATAATTAATTATACAAATCGGTTAATTTAGCTTCTGGTATTACTTCATAAAAACACAGAAACATTCTCTGTAGGCTATGTTTAATAACTTTCGATTGTTGATGTGTAAGGCCCCTGTTTCGATTGTTGTTGTCCAAGGCCCCTTATAGACGAAGTCATTTGTTCTTAATTCATTGCACCGTCTTAGATGGCGTTATTTTAATTTTAAAACTCATTTATCTCATTAAATATCAGTGCTATCAAAATTTTGTAAAGAATAAAACTTATCGGAAATCATTGTTAAAGAAACGTTTGTTATGTAACATTTTTCACAAAAATCAATAATAAGCGAGATATTTCGATTTATTTAATTCAGGCCCCCTTATAACCCCCCTTTTAAATAAAGTATTTTGAATGCCATATAGCCTAAAATCTAAGTTACAACGAACTTAATTTATATTCCAATTTTCATATAAATCGGTTCAGCCATTATCGCGTGAAAAGGTAACAAAAATACAGACAGAAAATGCTGTTTTCGGTTTCAGGGTGGTTAATTATATATGTTAGGACCAATTATTTTTGGAAAATTGAAAATTACCAGAAAAATTTCGGCTGCAGATTTATTATTAGTATAGATACTTTTCGCGCTTGTAGATGTCCATCATGATGTGGTTACATATTATATTCCACTTGTTCAATCATTGTTTGCAGTTATGAATTGAAAAAAAGTGGTTTTCACACAACTATTATTGAAGTTTGGAACGAAAATGTATTCTGAGAGCGTGTTGGACTGCATCAAAGTCAGCCGCTCGTTGCATTTTAAAGCCGTGTATGCTAATTCTACTTGAACAGCTTTGCTTTCTGTGCCTGTGAGGAAAGTAATTCTGTTTTTCACACCTAGTTAAATAAAATAATTGTGGCCATGTAACGAGGTATATAACGAGTCTAGCTCCTAGTTATGATTCTAGGCTCGTTGACTATTGTGTGGTTAAAACGAGAGAAGAGAACGTTTTTAAATACAACCCAATTACAGGACCGCCTACCAGAGCGGGCAACGAAATGCAGTGAATAGTGATCTGCAGGCACTGCAAGACAGATCTAAGCATCCGCATACTGTGCTAACAAAAATTTTTCCTGCAGTTGACCAACAGTTTTGAGTATTATCTCTTAATTTGTGTTAATTTTCGAAAACATTGGCATATGTCATTCGAACTTTAACCCTTAAATTGGCAAAACTTCATTTCTCACACTACTTTATTAAACCGTGTCGGACCGTAAAGAAAACAACTATCACAATGTTCATATTTTATGTTGTACAATATTATAGTATTGTGAAATGTAAGTTTTTGTACCATTTTTTTTCTATTGTTCTATTAAAATTATAGCATATAGCCTATTAACCTCTTGTAACCTATAGGATACTTTGTCAATTTAAAGGTTAAACAGTTTAAGCACGTACTAGAATTATTTTATTTTGCAAGGGGGAAATTTAGGACCTGTTTCGTTTCTTGTATAAATACCAACAGTGACGTACGTAGAATTTTGTCAAGTGGGTTTATTATTAAAATTGTTTATAATTTACATTATTTGTATTTTAAATTTTGTCTTAATGTGTCTCAGTAAAACGTACAGCAGAGTTCGTATAAGCCAGTTTCTGTCAGATGCTTTTCCAATTCACTGCGGGCTAAAGCAAAGAGATGCACTATCACCTTTACTTTTTAACTTTGCTCTAGGATATGCCATTAGGAAAGTTCAGGATAACAGACAGGGTTTTGATTTGAACGGGTTACATCAGCTGCTTGTTTATGCGGATGACGTGAATATGTTAGGAGAAAATCCACAATCTATTAGGGAAAACACGAGAATTTTACTGGAAGCAAGTAAAAAGATATATTAGGAAGTAAATCCCGGAAAGACAA
Source organism: Periplaneta americana (assembly GCF_040183065.1). Taxonomy (NCBI): domain Eukaryota; kingdom Metazoa; phylum Arthropoda; class Insecta; order Blattodea; family Blattidae; genus Periplaneta; species Periplaneta americana. Next base: position 209,370,215 of record NC_091118.1, on the reverse strand, counting down.
AGTATATGATTATGTCTCGTGACCAGAACGTAGTACGAAATGGAAAATATAAAACTTCGAAATTTATCCTTTGAAAATGTGGAAAATTTCAAATATCTTGGAGCAACAGTAACAAATATAAATGACACTCTGGAAGAAATTAAACGTAAAATAAATAATGGGAAATGCCTGTTATTATTCGGTTGAGAAGCTTTTGTCATCTAGTCTGCTGTCAAAAAATCTGAAAGTTAGAATTTATAAAACAGTTATATTATCGGTTGTTCTGTATGGTTGTGAAACTTGCACTCTCACTTTGAGAGAGGAACAGAGATTAAGGGTGTTCGAGAATAAGGTGCTTAGGAAAATATTTGAGGCTAATAGGGATGAAGTTACAGGAGAATGGAGTAAGTTACATAACGCCGAACTGCACGCATTGTATTCTTCATCTAACATAATTAGGAACATTAAATCCAGACGTTTGAGATGGGCAGGGCATGTAGCACGTATGGTCGAAGCCAGAATGCATATAATAATAATAATAATAATAATAATAATAATAATAATAATAATAATAATAATAATAATAATAATGATTTATTTTAGCTGGCAGAGTTAGAGCCGTAAGGCCTTCTCTTCCACTCAACCAGCAAAAAGTGTATATACATATGCATGAACTTACAAAGAATTCAACAATTTGATTTAGATGAGAGTTACATGTATACAAGAGTTATTTACAAATTAAACAACAAAATACTATGAACTATTAATTAAACACTGAAATAAACTGTGTAGCAGAATTAACTAAAATAAATAGAATGTTAATATATTTCAAATAATATTAGATAATAGAAAGAGATTATTATGAGACAATTAAAATACAGCACAATCAGGATGATGTCGAAAGAAAAAAGTAACAATGTAGTCAGTGATATTTTAAATCAGTATGATGACGCGAGGTGGATATTGTAAAAGATGATGAATAACAAGATGTTCTATGAAGAGGTATACTTAGCGTGCCACAGATAAGTGATCTGGTATTTACGTCGAGTGATCTGGTATTTACGTCGTATATACGGCATATAGAGTGTTAGTTGGAAGACCTGAAGAAAGAAAACCTTTGAGGAGGCCGATATAGATGGGAGGATAATATTAAAATGGTTTTGAGAAAGGTGGGATATGCTGGTAGAGAGTGGATTAATCTTGCTCAGGATAGGTACCAATGGTGGGCTTATGTGAGGGCGGCAGTGAACCTCCGTGTTTCCTAAAAGCCACTTCTAAATAAGTAAATATAAGACAAGCAGCAGTCCGAAACTTTTGCTCTTCCTATACGTATGTTTTTAACCTAATATTATAATTAAATGTTGTCATAGAATCATTTACCATTTCTTAATTAACGTCTATAGTCTGAACACGAAGTGAGATAAAGAATCAAATTCCGCTGCAGGCAAGTCGTCGCTGTCTGGAAGCGTCAGGTACAGCTGGAGGACGCGACGACGCCCTGAACAGCCCTTGATGGCATCTGCCACGTCACATTGCCGTGCACTTCATTATGACGGCGCCATCTTAAACTGCGTCGCCTCATGTTGACGCCTTAACGTCGCTCACGTCATACGCCAAACTTCTGTTGTGATGTCAGCCCACGAGTTCGTGGCTCGACCAGACTGTTACAAAACTGCAGTCCAGCCAACGTAAGATCCGCTTTTAACACAAACCAATATATGTTGCACTAACCCTATTCAAACCCCCTGATACATATTATCGCATTTGTACGCCTGTGTTTCCTATATGTAATATTACATCCAAATAAAAATTGATAACACAATTAATATCTAGTTTAATATTGCGTATTAAAATAAATATCTGATCTACTTATATATTTTTACAATTGCCATTTATTTATTCAACAAACATAATATTCGATGAAAGAGTAATGGAACGGAGAAAAATTCTCTCCGGCGCCGGGATTTGAACCCGGGTTTTCAGCTCTACGTGCTGACGCTTTATCCACTAAGCCACACCGGATTCCACACCGGCGTCGGAAGAATCGTCTCAGTTTAAGTTCCAACTCTTGGGTTCCCTCTAGTGGCCGTCCTCTGCCTACGTCAGAGATATCTATGAACCTAGGACCGAAGTCCACACATGTGCTGAGGTGCACTTGTAATGAGTGACTAGTTGGCCGGGATCCGACGGAATAAGCGCCGTCTTAAATCACGAAGTGATTTACGCATATCAGGGCAGAGGGCAGCCACTAGAGGGAACCCAAGAGTTGGAACTTAAAACTGAGACGATTCTTCCGACGCCGGGGTGGAATCCGGTGTGGCTTAGTGGATAAAGCGTCAGCACGTAGAGCTGAAAACCCGGGTTCAAATCCCGGCGCCGGAGAGAATTTTTCTCCGTTCCATTACTCTTTCATCGTATGATGACGCAGAATATCTGCATGGAAATATCATATGTACTTCGGTACATTAAAATAATATATATAATATTATTCGTCAGTATATTTATATTGTTATGCGTTGCTATAACAAGAATTGGTTACATCAGCTGCTTGTCTATGGGGATGACGTGAATAAGTTAGGAGAAAATTCCCCAAATGATTAGGAAAAGCACGGGAATTTTACTTGAAGCAAGTAAAGCGTTAGGTTTGGAAGTAAATCCCGAAAAGACAAAATATATGATCATAACTTGTGACCAGAATATTGTACGAAATGGAAATATAAAAATTGGAAATTTATCTTTTGAAGAGGTGGAAAAATTCAAATATCTTGAAGCAACTGTAACAAATATTAATGATACTCTGGAGGAAATTAAACGCAGAATAAATATGGGAAATGCGTGTTATTATTCGGTTGAGAAGGTTTTATCATCCAGTCTGCTGTCAAAAAATCTGAAAGTTAGGATTTATAAAACAGTTATATTACCGGTTGTTCTTTATGGTTGTGAAACTTGGACTCTCACTTTGAGAGAGGAACATAGGTTAAGGGCGTTTGAGAATAAGGTGCTTAGGAAAATATTTGGGGCTAAGAGGGATGAAGTTACAGGAGAATGGAGAAAGTTACACAACACAGAACTGCACGCATTGTATTCTTCACCTGACATAATTAGGAACATTAAATCCAGACGTTTCAGATGGGCAGGGCATGTAGCACGTATAGGGGAATCCAGAAATGCATATAGAGTGTTAGCTGGGAGGCCGGAGGGAAAAAAACCTTTGGGGAGGCCGAGACGTAGATGGGAGGATAATATTAAAATGGATTTGAGGTAGGTGGGATATGATGATAGAGAATGGGTTAATCTTGCTCAGGATAGGGACCAATGGCGGACTTATGTGAGGGCGGCAATGAACCTCCGGGCTCCTTAAAAGCCAGTAAGTAAGTAAGTACCTAGTTCAAAATAAAATGTTATAACCTAAAATATTTGTTTAATTTTTCTGTTACACTAGTGAAATATATTAAGTTGCCAACTTAAACATATTATTTAATAATACATAATAAAGTTATGTTGGGTAACTTCTTTTTATTAATTACCTATTTATTATTCGCGAAATACCCTTATTGAAACATCACGTGATTTCTACGCACTCCCGAATTTTCGACAAGATGACACTTGTGACTATAACTATGATAATTTCATATTATAAAGTATTGTCGTGTATTATTTTAAGAAAGAATAAGGATACGCCACGTCTTTGCTATAAATTGTGAAATAACAAATCGTACAACCGAAAAAAAAAACATAAAAAGTAAATCATACTTTCTTTACGCCCCGAATTCATCAGTCAGAGTTTACATCAAGGACGGTTCTTGTTTTGGTATGAAACAAATGAATAAGGAAATAGCTATTCACAAAAAAAATTCTGTTGCTAGGGAAACATTTTAAACATATGAATGTGATGAAGACAAGAGAAGTAAACCGCGGGCCCGAACATGTTGTCGTTTATAGCTATACTTTCGTATTAGGAGAGTAGACTTGTTTTCAGCTGAAGCTCGTGAATAGGTAATAATAGTGGAAGCTATAGAAGTGATTGTATAGAAAATAAAAAGATAACACCTCATTAACTGAAATGAGCCCCTGTACGCAGCTACAAGCATCCTAGTTTCAATCGATAATTTGTATATCCTGTTGATTACCAATTACAGACTGGCACACTGTGAGAAGGACTTATCATTACTGCGAGAAACTAAAGGAAATGATAATTATGTGATAAAACTACTTACACAGTTAATTTAACACGAATATTTTGAAGTCTTTCAAAAGAGGAAAACCACAGAACTAGGTTCGAGTCGGAAAGTGGGTTTTAACTTTTATCAATATTTAGATCTTTTTATGCCCTTTATCACTTACCCTGTTCAGCATCTATTTGGAGGATTTAGTGTAAAACTGATAGGGAGGAAGAAAAATAAAGTGCATAAGATTTGCTGATGATTTGGCGTTGTTAGCAGAAGAGGAGGTGATACTAAGGGATATCTACTGGAGCTAAATGACAGTTTTGAACAGTATGGGATGAAGATAAATGCAAACAAGACGAAGACCATGGTCATAGGAAGAAAAATAAAGAAGGCAAACTTGCTAATTCTAAATGAGGCAGTAGAGCAAGTGGACAGCTTCAAATACTTGGGGTGTACTATAACCAGTGACATGAGCTGCTGCCAGGAAGTCAAAAGGAGGATAGCAATGGCAAAGGAAGCTTTTAATAGAAAAAGGAGCATTTTCCGCGGACCTCTAGGCAGAAACATGGACATTACGACGAAGTGAAGAGAAGCGACTAGAAGGACTTGAAATGTGGATATTGAGAAAAATGGAGCATGTGAAGTGGACAGACAGAATAAGAAATGAAGCTGTGTTGGAAAGAGTGGGTGAAGAAAGAATGATGCTGAAACTGATCAGGAAGAGGAAAAGGAATTGGCTGGGTCACTGGCTGAGAATAAACTGCCTACTGAAGGATGCACTGGAAGGAATGGTGAACGGGAGAAGAGTTCGTGGCAGAAGAAAATATCAGATGATAGACGACATTAAGATATATGGATCATATGAGGAGACAAAGAGGAAGGAAGAATATAGGAACGATTGGAGAATGCTGGGTTTGCAGTGAAAGTCTTGCCCTTGGGCAGAATACTATGAAGCAATGTATGAATAGGTGTTTTTCTTTATTTGAGAAAAGCTTTGGATACAATTGATCGTACCATACTTATAAATAAATTAGTAAACGTAGATGTCAATGCAATAGTTTTAAGCTTATTTAATCATACTGTATTTAAGTAAAAGAACCCAGTTAATTAAAATTCATAATCAGTTCACTAAGATGTAATATGTAAATGTAGACGTGCCACAAGGTACTGTTTTAGGGCCTAATTTATTTGTAATATATTTTCTCTGTATTTTATATCTATATGAAAAATACCCAGAAAAATGAATTAAAGAAGAATACTTCTGAAATTATAAATAGAATTATTGCTCATCGTAAATCTTTTGTTATTATTTTGGTGTGAAAGCCTTGTTAAGTACTTTCTCGTACAATATCTCGTCATCGTACAATATCTCGTCATCGGTTAGAAAAGCCAACGTACTATGGTAGGAACGATCATGATTTTAAAATCAAATGTAGGAAACAGAAAACGGATGTAGGTAAATTCTCATTTTTAAATAGAGCTATAAATGATTGGAATGACCTACCTGCAGCGGTCTTTGAGGGCTGTCCTTCCTTAAGGAGATTCAAGAATAATTAAAAAAGTTGTGTATCAAGTGCAAATTAAAATTAAGGTGACATTTAACATTTAATTTTTTAAGGTGACATGTATTTATTTAGCCTGACGAGTTACTTCCTTGGTTTGAATTGTAAATTATTTAAAAATGGCGTGTAAGAGGGCCTTAGACTAGAAATGTTTAGTTTAAATGTAGTTCTGTTTATAAGTATGCATAAGGATGTAATTATTTGACTTATTTGAACTGTTGTATCAGTGAAGCGAGGTGAGTCAGTGAAGTTATGGTTTTACAGTGCAGTGAACAGTTCCGATCAGTGATAACTTATAGCGTCAATGAAATGTGTTCTATAGTGTCAGTGAAATGTGTTATAGTGTCAGTGAAATGTGTGCTAAAGTGTCAGTGAAATGCGTCATAGTGCCACTACAGTGAGTGAGATGAGAGTAAAGTGAAAGACTATTGAAACTTATGTAGGGCCTATACAAAATTATGTAGGTTGTAATGTAAAATGAGGTATTTTATTTATGTTTCATTATTATTGTGTTAAATTATATTGCGTATTCTTATTGTATTGTGTATAAAATTGTATTGTGTATTGTAAATTTATTGTGTATTGCTTATCATTTTATTATGTATTGTTTATATTGTGTATACCACTGCCACCGGGTGCTTGCCCACTTGCAGTGTAAATAAATACATACATACATCATTGAAGTATTGTTAATAATTGGTGACATGTTGCAATTTTTTGTAGTTAAGCCTGGACTAGTGTATACGAAAAGCCAGTAATAGTTCAAATGTCATTAAAATGACTAGATAGTACTTTTCTCTCATTAAAAGTTTCCATGACTACTGTACTTTGATTCTTTTGCCTTAACTACCAGAGTGATGTTTACAACAATTAAAACCTTGTGATAAATTAAATTGAATAATTAATAATAATTATTATTCAGTGAATGATTGTAAAAAATGTCATATATTGAAGGAATTTATTAAAGTGAAGAACTTAGGACTTATTGACGAGCATTTAAGGTGGGATGTTTCTTATTTACGTTACAGTCTTCGTAAAACAATTTGTAAGTTTGTAATCCTTCGCAGTATAGCAATCTTGTGTAAAATAAAACTTTTTCAGGGTCACGCTTAAAGGGAAACTATGGTGACATAATACTGAAAAATTAAGAAAATCCACCTTTTTTGTATTCGTAATTATATTTGAACCTTCTAATGTCATAATATGGTTTCATTTCCTATTTGAGAGCCCTTCAAACTGTGTCACGTGACTTTTATATACTGAAATATAGAAGAAAGAAATTACAAAAAAAATTACGAAATGCTTCTCTGGCTATACAGACGAACCTCTTTCTAATCCAAAACCTTCACCGTTCAAAGATACCATCCTATGCAATCAAATGTGGGCAAACATGCGTTGCGTGAGTAAGTATAGAGAATGTAGTTATTTTTAATGCTGTTTTCTCCATTTTAAAATTTTAAGCAGTTGCTTGAATGAAAAAAGGTTCCTTCCGCAACAGTTGTCAGATTCTCTGAAACTTCTTACAGAGGTCAATTAAATGTTGATAAATATAATTTCATTAGCATTTGTATGAATATTAAGTTCGTACGGGGAATATTCATATTACACTTACATTAAAATATGCTGTAATGGTAAATTCATTAAATTAAAAGACAAAGTATATGATTATGTCTCGTGACCAGAATATTGTACGAAATGGAAATATAAAAATTGGAGATTTATCCTTCGAAGAGGTGGAAAAATTCAAATATCTTGGAGCAACAGTAACAAATATAAATGACAATAGGGAGGAAATTAAACGCGGAATAAATATGGGAAATGCCTGTTATTATTCGGTTGAGAAGCTTTTGTCATCTAGTCTGCTGTCAAAAAATCTGAAAGTTAGAATTTATAAAACAGTTATATTACCGGTTGTTCTGTATGGTTGTGAAACTTGGGCTCTCACTCTGAGAGAGGAACATAGGTTAAGGGTGTTTGAGAATAAGGTGCTTAGGAAAATATTTGGGGCTAAGAGGGATGAAGTTACAGGAGAATGGAGTTGCACAACGCAGAACTGCACGCATTGTATTCTTCACCTGACATAATTAGGAACATTAAATCCAGACGTTTGAGATGGGCAGGGCATGTAGCACGTATGGGCGAATCCAGGAATGCATATAGAGTGTTAGTTGGGAGACCGGAGGGAAAAAGACCTTTGGGGAGGCCGAGACGTAGATGGGAGGATAATATTAAAATGGATTTGAAGGAGGTGGGATATGATGATAGAGACTGGATTAATCTTGCGCAGGATAGGGACCGATGGCGGGCTTATGTGAGGGCGGCAATGAACCTTCGGGTTCCTTAAAAGCCATTTGTAAGTAAGTAAGTATATTACGATACAAGTTGGGACGTGCTTCTTACAAAATCGAGGAAAAGTTTGACATTTTGTAATGCACTTCACAAAAGTGTATTGTACAATATTTTTTGCACGATCTTTTAAAATTGCAAATACAATATATTTTTGCATTGAAAATGTAGAGCAATATTATTCCAAAGCCTTCGCAAAACTGTACTGTAATGGGTCTATTTCAATATAGATTTATGGTATGAAAAATGGTTTCCTTAACAACAAGTTTCTGTTCGGTAATTCTAACTTTCAAGGCCTAACAACAATAGCTGTAAATACAACAAAAAAACACGATCGTGCTTTAAAAAACTGTATTGTGAGTCTGTATTTAGACTGAGCTCAAAAAGCTAATTAAATTTATTCCCATAACTGTTTTTAAGCTTTTGAGCAAATATAATCTAAAAATTATGATAACTTTGTCACAAGGAGCCTTTTTAGTGACGTCAATATTAGGCCTAAATGTATTTGAAAAATATTACTCTAATGGCACCAAATTTTGTACGATGTTAGTATTGTAGTTATGTTTATGTACTTGAAAATTAATAAATTTTGGATGACTATTACACTTTTACTACGTCATACTACTTTTGACCAATAAAGCGGTACGGAAGGACGTCTTTCAACCAATCATGGCTGCTTATCGCACAATTTTATCGCTTCCCTAGCATTTGTTTAATTTTATCGATTACCTAGCATTTGTTTGTTGTTATCACTACCCTAGCTTTTGTTTCTGTGTTTGCCAACATTTGAAACTGAAAATTCTTTACGGTACTACAAAACATGCTTTGCGATCGTAATTTGTTTCCCGCATAGATAGTTGACTGAAAATGGCGGGTCCTTTCAAACATTTTGGTGAAGGTAACATTAGTGAAATAGAATTTTAGTAAATCTATTAATATCTATTTTATTGTACTAGAGTACTTTATTTCTTCCAATCTTTATATACTTTCTTCTAATCTTGTAATAGGCAATTAAATCCCACTCAAGTTTTGATTTTCTCTAGATAAATCAAAACCTCTAGTGAGATTACTGTTGAAAAAATCACATAAGCATCGCTTAACTTTAGTATGCTTAAAAATGTTAGTCGCCATAAAATAGTGCACTGTAAGTCCAACACAAAACTTTCATGGGCTATTAGTGAAATCGATAAGTAAAAAACCTCGAATTTTTTTATACTCTAATTTTTTCCCTACTTATACAAGATGCTGAGGAGAGTGCATTTTCAAAAATATACTATCGAAAGTCAAACGGTTTTCGTATTACTGAGCGACAAATTTAGCCTATTTTATAAAAACAAGCCTCTTTCAGCGCTCAGAACTCTGGAACCATTTACTGCAGAACATTGAACGGGAGCTCATTTTGAAGCTGACATTTGGTAGGTTATGATAAGAAGTGATCCTTATTTTTATTGTACACAGAGAGACAGATAATCTGATTTTACTTGCTTTTAGGCTTTTTGGCCATTTGTAAAAATGTAAAAAGTATTGAGAAAAAACCTTGCATTATTAAGAGGGATTCGGCATTGTTTGCTTAGTGGCTCGGCAATAAGTTTCGAGGGTATTAAATAAATTATTTTCACACGCCTAGACTTGAACGGCGCAGTACCGCACGCACTGGCCGAGAGCTGAAGATAAGCGAGCGTTGGGCATCATTTTACTCCTGTGTTTATGAAAACTTGTGATAAAGCTAACACAGTCATGACTGCTAGACGACACATAACGTGTTTGTCTCCTGGCCTTGCTTGTCTCGGCTAGCTCCCGTCTCGCAGTCAGCTGGTTAGTTCACGCGCGTACTATTTATTTTCTTTATTTGATATTTTCAATACTTTCTTATCAACGGTGCACCAGTAAAAATATGTGTTTATTTGTACTTTCAATGCGGAATCTAACCATATATTTTAAAAATACTTTTTCGTGGGCAAAGGCGTCTTAATGAGGAAAAATCTAAATTTCTCCATTTCCATAACAAGTAAGAAAATCTGTTTACATGTCAATATAAACTTTAATTTCTCAGCATCAAAATAAACCATGATTTTGATCATTGGGTGAAAGGGTTTCGGAGCCACAACAGTTTAAAGCTGCTAATTTTATGAAAATACGATAAATTTAAATATTTTAAATTCAAACACTATGAAGTTCTGATGCCTCAAACTTTGCACAAAGCACTGTATCACAGTTGTCAACGGACAGAAAAAGTTTCATTGTATTTGAAAATTGCAAGGTCAATTTTCTCCATATTTCGGTCGATTTGAGATGGAATAGCCCGTATGCACATAACACATTCATCAAGGCGGCCATAGCATATTATCATACTTCAGTGGCGATACATAGTACGTATTATTAAGTGCGAGTTCATTGCATTAAATTATAATGAAAATCACAGCTAACACTAATCATAATTGTTCTGTTCTTTTCAGATCAGACAACTGCTTCCGGTGTGTGGTGATCCACGAAAAACATCGAAATGTGTTGCAGTACAAAGAAAGTAAGTGCAGAAAGCTACTTTAGTATTTCATACACTAATTTACTCATTTAAAATATTTCAGACCATCAAATTGCCTCTTCATTACAAAATACTGTACAAAGCCCTATATTGACTTGTTCATCGCACCGTTATCCACTTAGATGTATAAGAAACTCATACTCTGATCGTTACCAAAACAGTGTAATAAAATATGTGATTACTTTTTCAAAATATGTAGACAGACTTTTAAAGTTTCGTCCCAGCATGAGATAATTTCATAGCACTGCGATGCTCAATTTTCATCGTTGTATTCTGAATTGTACCAGACGTAGGCTTAACTGGTTGCTATCGCGACGGTGAACTTCTCTTTCAGGTGATACAGGTTACGTATTTTTTCGACTCGTAGTGTTTTGTTTTTTACTTATTTCCGCATGAATAATCATCTAAACTCCTTTTTCAGAGCGAAAAAAACGCTGCCAACTTTTGCATGAACCCAATAAATAATACATTTACCCAATATCTCCATGACTATTGTGTGGAAATCGTCGTAGCACATTAAATGGAAAATGGACGGACCGAGAAGAAAACTATTTACAGTTCTGTTTGCGTTTGGGCTATTGCATTTATGCTCAACAATGAGATGTGGATTCTCTTGAGCCCATATTCTTACCTTGTGTCTGTGAACATGCCCCTATTATGAGAAATTTAAAAAATAGATGAATAAGAAGGTCCTACTTCGCTTCTTTATAAATGTTATTAGATTATGAAGCCCTATTATGTTACTTGCATGACACAATGTACCCGGTATATTATACAGTGTTACTATAAATCAGGCATGTCAATTGATGCCCACAGGAGCAAGCGCGCGCTTTAGAGCCCAGGAGAGCCTGAGCGCTTTACAGCGGAAAGAAAGAGACAGACGAAAGAGGTGGTATATGCCGCTTGGTCGAGCTATATTCAGGGGTGGCCAGCACTGATTCAATAGATAAAGGGAAGAGAACTTATTAAAACTGTAGCCATGTTAATTTTTAGATTTGCCTGAGAAGTATAAGTGCATTATAAGAATGTAAGTTTTAATTTTAATGCTCATTTTTCACAAGTTTCATTTTTTTTATTCAAAAGAAATATTTTCTCAACTTTTCGTATAAAAAAATGAAATTTTCAGGTGTATAGGCCTATTTATTTAGTAGCCTTACAGAATATTTTCGTAAATCTAATATACCGTATATACGTATTACTGAAGATAGTGTCTTGAAAATTTCGAAAATATTCACATGGAAATTGTTTGTAAGGAAATGAATTAACAAAGCAACTACTGTTACATCATAAGCAAAAGATACGTGCCCATGTGTTGTAAAAATGTCAGTTCTATAGCTTCAGCAGATTTCGAGAAAATAATTTAATATTCTGATGATAGGAAGTTGCTCACAAATATCACCTTAAAAGCATAATGCGATAAGAGTTTTGTTATGTAATATTAGTTACATTTAAAACACATACAGTACCTAGGTAACTTTGCTTTGTACTGTAATATTGTTTTGATTAGTTTATTGATTACTTTTGTAAGGCTAAAGATACCATCAATATAAATTCCAACTTACCATGTCATACTCAATCTCTTTCTTTGAAATATCACTTTCTTTATGAATGATGTGTTTCATCCACTTAATACAGTATAATATTATACTACTATGGAATTTAAGTGGATATTCCTTCTTAACTCTCTATTATGTTACTAAGATTTAAAACACAAGTGTAATATTAAGAAATCAGTGTTAGTACTTTTGTTTTACAGACAATATAGATAATATTAAACAGAAAGATGCCATATAAAAATAACGACATAAAATTTCACGTTCCGTTTGAAGTTTGTGCACCACTGTTTTCTTAATCCAACAGGCTGCTTATTCATATACACAACCCTACCTCTTTCCATACTTAGCGCTTGCTTGCTGCCCGCGCACGACGTCAAGGTCAGAAAAATGTACTTGCTTTGACATCACTGTTATAAATGATCTTTCCGATTACAAACTTGAATAACTATCGTTACGAGACACTTAGAAACATAATATTGGTATTAATGGAAAGAGAAACTCAAATATTTTTTGTTATCCATTCGGTTAAATCACATGTGCTACTCTTAAATCAGCAAAAATTAGGAAGCATGAAATTGGTATCAACAGAAACAGAAACTCCAACATTTTTTTTAAAATTTTCACTGGAAAACATGAAACAGAAAGAGAAACATTTGGTTCACAACCGTCAGTAAGTCACATGTGCTCAATGTGAGCTCCTTGTGTCACACGACACACATCAAGTCTGTAGTCAACTTCCTATCACATTGAACCATCCACCAGTGCAATGGCCTCTGTGATGCGGAAACGAAGATCCTCAATGGTAGGTGGTAATGGTGGCTGGTACACTTGTTGTTTAATAAAACCCCACAGAGAAAAATCACAAGGAGTGAGGTCGGGGGAACGTGGACGCCAATGAAAACATTCTAAATCTTCACGGCCAGCACGTCCAATCCATCTACTGCCTTTTACGGTGAATTTATGTGGATTTCGTGTGAAACTCTCTCTCTCACACGCTCCACATTTGCCTCACTTACTGATGGACGACCGGTTGACTTCCGCTTACAGATGCATCCCCTCGTTTTGAAGTCGGCGTACCACTTACGGATACAGGGCCCACTAGGTGGATCAACACCAAATTTTCTTCTAAAATTGCGTTGTACAGTGACAACAGACTGGGATATGTGAAAATCTAGCACACAAATGCCCTCCTGTCTTCATATGCAGCAATTTTTCTGTTATATCGTCTCCTAGCAACGAAATTAATAAATATGCGATAGTTTCACCAATATAACAAAAAATATTTGAGTTTCTCTTTCCATTGATACCAATATCATGTTTCTAAGTGTCTCCTAACTATAGTTATTCAAGTTTGTAATCGGAAAGATCATTTATAGTAACACTGTATTGCAATTTCATTTCTTACAGGCTGTTGTCATAGAAACGCGAGTAGATTTTTCATTAGAAATATTATGTCAATTTGATAAGTTCATCTGTTTCATATATAATACAACTTAACAGCGAGGTTTCTACGGCAACGATCTAGAAGTATTTCTCCCATTATATTATAGCCTATCTGTGAGTTTATGTTAGCGGTCAGCGTTTTGAATACGTTTCTCTCTTAATCTCTTCGCCACCCGTGCTCTGTCGATAAGATAAATTGTTTCATAATTTCCGCACCTCGCAAGCACGTGATGTGACAGCACTTCAAAACATCAGCATGGATTAATTTTAAGTTCCCTGCTGTTGCTATCATTCTTCATTTAAAAGCTTTTACTGAAATTAGTAACAATCTTCATGAAATTAATGTAGCGTGTGGAAAGTTTCGGTGCGTCCTAATATATTTAATAGTTTCAAATTTTAAAATGTTTAATAATTTTTCGTTATATCAATTGTGGTAGAAAGCATTGAAATACTGCAAAGCAATTGACTCTCAAATTTTGACGAACTACTAGCTTTCCTTAAAAAAAAAAAAACCGTGGTTGTCGACATATCATCTGTCTCTCATTACGCCTATCTGTATACGATACATACACAGTATTCGTATTTCTTTTAAATTATTTGTTAGATGTTCATCGTATTCCACATCTACGTGTCAATTTATCCGCGAATGACCTTTCAGTCTGTAATTTAACCAATCAATAATTTGTTACCCACCGGAGTAACTCAAACAGTAGCGCATTTGCCTCCTGATCCGGGATTGCGCTCGAGCGTGGGTTCGATTCCCACTTGCGCTGATTACCTAGTTTGGTTTTTCCGAGGTTTTCCTAACCGTAAAGTGAAAATCAGGTAATCGTCGTTAAATCCTCAGTCTCTCATCTCTCCAGCTACCATCTCGCCATGACCAATCTCATCGACGCTAAATAACCCAGTAGTTGATACAGCGACCTTAAATAACCAGCTAAAAAATAAACTATTTGGTATAATACAATACAATAGGTAGTGTCAAGGCAAACAATTACAAGCGCGCAGTTAAAAATGGATCCAAATTATAAAATTGGTGTGGCTTTAACCTTAAGCAATCCTTAAATTCACTAGCTATCCTATAGGATACCACATTTTAATTAATGTTATAATCTATACTAATAATAAATCTGTAGCCGAAATTTTTCTGGTAATTTTCGATTTTTCAAGAATAATTGGTCCTAACATATATAATTAACCACACTGAAACCGTAAATCGCTTTTTTGAAATTTTTGTTTCTATGTCTGCCTGTCTGTCTGTATGTTTGTTACCTTTTCACGCGATAATGGCTGAACCGATTTCGATGAAAATTGGAATATAAATTAAGTTCGTTGTAACTTAGATTTTGGGCTATATGGCATTCAAAATACATTATTTAAAAGGGGGGTTATAAGGGGGCCTCAATTAAATAAATCGAAATATCTCGCTTATTATTGATTTTTGTGAAAAATGTTACATAACAAACCTTTCTTTAAAAATAATTTGCGATAAGTTTTATTCCTTGAAAAATTTTGATAGGACGGATATTTAATGAGATAAATGAGTTTTAAAATTAAAATAACTGCCATCTAAGGCCGTGTAATGAATTAAAAAACAAATGACTTCGTCTATAAGGGGCCTTGGACAGCAACAATCGAAAGCTATGAAAGATAGCCTACAGAGAATGTTTCTGTGTTTGTATGAAATATTATCGGAAGCTAAATTAACCGATTTGTATAATTAATTATTATTTCACCATTGGAAAGTGTAGTTTCTCTAGATGGGCATAATGCTATAATGTTATTACAGTAACTTCTGAGTGAATTGAGGACAGGTAAGATTAAAATAGCTTCTTATCCACAGAAAACTTGATAGCCTATTGTGTGTATTCTTTTCCTGTATTTCTTAAAATAATGTTTATCTCAGAGAATTAACGAACAACGAGAGTGTATTGATTTAGTACGCAGTAATAATACGTTAGCTTAGCAATCCATTATTTTATAATCCAAATTTTAACTATGCTCAATTGAATCGAGTTAAAATACTTAAAATACATATGCATTAAATGCAATGCAAAAAATTTGGGTAATGAGCCAAACAGATTATGTTGCGCTGTTGTAAAATGAAATTTGTTCCTCCTGAGATTCAAGACTCCCCATAACAAATTAAAAACATACTTATCGGGGTACATCCGTTATCAACACACTTTGTATATAATATAATATAATTTAAGTTATTTGAAGGGTTCAGAATCATAGTGGGCCAAGCGCCATTTACTGAATACGTAGAAAACAAGGGTTAAAATTAAGTTATTATCATAATTCAATGGAAACCTATAACAAGTAAAATAAAGTATACACATTAAATGTAAATTATGTCAATGTTCATTGAACTATGGATGCATGTAATAACAATTAAGAAACATGTTAAAGGAATTGTCATTGCACCAAATGAGTGGTCTCTGGACCAAAATGATTCCATTTTGATTATTTAAATACAATTTAAATTAAGTAACATATTAAACGATTTATTCTTCTATCAAACACGAATGTTCCCTGGATCAAATGTCCTATTTTAATTATGTAATTACTTTATATTTATTTCTAACGGGTGCAGCGGAGCGCACGGGTACGGCTAGTAAATAATAAATAAATAAATTTAAATTATTTTTAATGAAATCTGTTGGGTTTAAATTTGAGGTAAATAGTCTCGCTCGTTGACCAAACACACAAGAGAAAGTGACGCATGTGCTTGGCCTGGAATTGAACTCTGTTCACGATCTCGTCGTAATCCTCAGTGCAGGACGTAAAAGGACGGAACTTTGTACATTCGCGAAGTACGGAGCGGAAGATGTGTCATGAGGACTCTAATCCGTTGATTAAAATGTGGGCCGGCAGAGTTTGGGTGCTGCAGGACAGAAGAAGATGGAACTGCGGAAGCGCCTGGCGTAAACATGAAGACCAGACGCTTCCTGCGGCGGCCGTGACATGGCGTGGCGTTCCCTTATATCTCCGTGGCAACGCTAACAGTTGACGAACGCTTGGCGTGGTGACACAAGGTTCCAGTTATACACACAACAAGGAATTTGATTACATTCACTTCTATAATCAGCATCATGGTGTCACGAAATCAGCCCGGCAACGTATGATTTTGAAGGTATTCGATATACCACGTGCTCTGCTGTAGAAGACGCATACGGCTACTCAGCGTTCAGGCAGGGGTGTACAAAGTGTTACAGTAAATATGAGTTTGTAATCACAATCATATGAGGCGTTCCGTAAGAGAAGGGTGAATCCGCCAAATGTACCTTTAGAGATAATCGATGTTCAAAATGTTTTACCTGTAAACAAGATAAGGACACGTCTGTACTTGCATACTTACTGGCTTTTAAGGAACCCGGAGGTTCATTGCCGCCCTCACATAAGCCCGCCATTGGTCCTTATCCTGAGCAAGATTAATCCAGCCTCTACCATCATATCCCACCTCCCTCAAATCCATTTTAATATTATCTTCCCACCAACGTCTCGGCCTCCCCAAAGGTATTTTACCCTCCGGCTTCCCAACTAACACTCTATATGCATTTCTGGATTCGCCCATACGTGCTACATGTCCTGCCCATCTCAAACGTCTGGATTTAATGTTCCTAATTATGTCAGGTGAAGAATACAATGAGTGCAGTTCTGAGTTGTGTAACTTTCTCCATTCTCCTGTAACTTCATCCCGCTTAGCCCCAAATATTTTCCCAAGCACCTTATTCTCAAACACCTTAACCTATGTTCCTCTCTCAGAGTGAGAGTCCAAGTTTCACAACCATACAGAACAATCGGTAGGAAATAGAAATCCGTTTTGGTTATAATTGCCTGAGATACGTCATGTGCAATATAATTACAAACAATAAATAAATTGTAATGAGTTTAGATAACAATTTCTGCAAAAGATAAAGGAATAAGGTGAAAACATTATTTGAAAATCGAAATATTTGTTATAATATTTAATTATGAATTTACTTGTGTGACTATCTATTTATAAATTAACAATAATATAGTATTATATTATTCTAACGGAAAGCAATATACATACATACGTAAATTTAATGTTGTGCCCATGGGCAGGTATTTCACTGCAAACCCAGGATTCTCCAGGCTTTCCTATTTTCTGCTTTCCTCTTAGCACATATTATGATCCATATATCTTACTGTTGTCTATCATCTGCCACGAACTCTTCTCCCGTTCACCATTCCTTCCAGTGTATCCTTCAGTAGGCAGTTTCTTCTCAGCCAGTGACCCAACCAATTTCTTTTTCTCTTCCTGACCAGTTTCAGCATCATTATTTCTTCACCCACTCTTTCCAACACAGCTTCGTTTCGTATTCTGTCTGTCCATTTCACACACTCCATTCTTCTCCATATCCATATTTCAAATGCTTCTGTATAATCACTTCTCTTCACTTCGTCGTGTATGTACAGCATTTGAAGAAAGATAGAAACACTGATACTTAAATACATAAATACAAAGACACTTTGTACAATGCCAAAACTAGGTGGCCCGGGTTCGAATCCCGGTCCGGGCAAGTTACCTGGTTGAGGTTTTTCCGGGGTTTTCCCTCAACCCAATACGAGCAAATGCTGGGTAACTTTCGGTGCTGGACCCCGGATTCCTTTCACCGGCATTATCACCTTCATTTCATTCAGGCGCTAAATAACCTAGATGTTGATACAGCGTCGTAAAATAACCCAATAAAATAAAATAAAAAAAACAATGCCAAAACACACTTTCTTAAATTTTATTACAAGAGTTCGTTTTTCTTACCTGAAGGACCCGCTGCCGATATTTGGCGTTTATTTTTAGATCTGATATTATCTTTATCAGGTCCAAATGTTATGTTTGCAGTTGCAATCCTTAACACTTAAACTTACATGACCGTCTATCAGTCGACTCTTAGCCTAGATTTGTTAAGTTTCATGGAAGAAAAACATGTTCATACCTACACTTACCGCCCAACATTAATCTGAGACAAATTAAAGTAATTGAGGATAGACTCCAATGCTCTATACTCTTTAACATGAGGTCGAATGATGCAATGTATTAAATTTGTACAGGCCGAGAAATAAAATTTGGGCCACCTGATTTTACTGTTCCATATACAACGCTTTGCGCATGTGCAGTAAACAAGAGCGCCTAAATGTATGCTACTTGTTGACAGTCTTGCGAAGCTTGTTGCACACATAGAGGAGGACTGATACTATGACTCGGCCCTTTTTTAATTCCATATTTATTCGCCTATAACGTCTAGCATGAGACCGCAGACATGAAGAAGGTTAGGAGGAGAGGTAAGGTTTGAACGCGTGCTGTTGCTGGAACGAAATTGGGATATAGCACGTATTGTCGAACCATCGGATCTGTGCCCCTTCAGCGCTGTCGTCGTTCTTGGAAAAGTTAACGCCTGTACTCACTCCATTCCACCCGCTTTCCTCCCACCACGTTAAACAGCAGGCCACGAACCTTGCCGAATAGGGATGTTGCCAAACTTCCGTCAAACTGTGTCATAAATAACTGGTCCTCCATGCTACAATATTATTTATTTCAATCAAAATACATCTTGTATTTCTACATTTTTTTAAACCTAAATCCCATATCTCGAATCACTTTCCGTAGTTTTTCTCTCCAACCTTGGAAATTATTGTTTCTCTCGCAAGCTTCAGTAATTTCTTCAATGTTGAAACTTCTTTCTGAACGGTATAAAATTCTTGTATCTTTCTTCTTAAAATACATCGGTTCATATCATCTACAATAATTAAAAATTCGCTTGGTCTGTTCTACTCTGGTGATTCTAGCTTTTCATCTCCTGCACAGACTCTCTCTCTCCTGATTTTCTTTATTAGGAGTTCTGACCTGTCTATACAAATTACATAAAATGTTGTATTATTAGTATTAGTTAAATAAGTAATTTTAATATGTAATCAATTGAAATAAAATAAGCCTCACCTGTGATATCAGTTGCTCTTTTCGTTGCCTGATTTATAGGAAACAGATATTGACCTGTTTGTTTCTCTTCATCGCAAAATCGCAAACAACCAAAAATGTATTTAAAAATAGGCTTAAGGACCTTACTAATAAACGATAATTATACACAGTATTTAAAGGGTGTAAATGATATTTTGTTATTGAAGTGTTGTATCAGTGAAGAATTATGTTGTGTCAGTGAAGTGTGTTGTATCAGTGAAGAATTATGTTGTGTCAGTGAAGTGTGTTATATCAGTGAAGAATTATGTTTTGTCAGTGAAGTGTGTTGTATCAGTGAAGAATTATGTTGTGTCAGTGAAGTGTGTTGTATCAGTGAAGAATTATGTTGTGTCAGTGAAGTGTGTTATATCAGTGAAGAATTATGTTGTGTCAGTGAAGTGTGTTATATCAGTGAAGAATTATGTTTTGTCAGTGAAGTGTGTTGTATCAGTGAAGAATTATGTTGTGTCAGTGAAGTGTGTTGTATCAGTGAAGAATTATGTTGTGTCAGTGAAGTGTGTTGTATCAGTGAAGAAGTATATCGTGTCAGTGAAGTGTGCTGTGTAAGTGAAACGTGTTCCTGTCAGTGAAGCTTTATAGTTTATAGTGGCAGTGCATAGTATTTGAACAGTGAAATGTTTTTGAAGTGTTAGTGAAATCAGGATAGAATCAGTGAAATGTGTCGTAGTTCCAGTGCAGTGAGTGAGTTGACAGCGAAATGAGTGTAGTGTTGAAAGGTACTTGTGCAGATATGAACATATCATACTCGTGGGTTTTAGTTCGATCTTAGTTTTAAGATACAAATTAGATTTATTTAAAATGTTATTTTAAGTGATAGTTTCATTTAATTTAGTATATTCCCTGTTGTTGTTGTTGTTGTTGTTGTTGTTATTATTATTATTATTATTATTAGTATTAATTATTAGTATTATTATTAATTGTATTTTTAATTAATAAGTTTATTATTGTCATTATTGAATGTAATTAGTTACCACTGCCACCGGGTATATACCCACTGCAGTGTGAATAAATACATACATACATACATACATACATACATACATACATACATACATACATACATACATACATACATACATACATACATACATACATACATACATACATACATACATACATACAAAATGCTATCACGTACTTGCTTAATAATATTTCTTTCACCACTCCGTGCTACAGTATTCATGTTGAGTTGACAACACTAGACTGCAAGTGCAAATAAACTGTCCAGCAAGAAGGCTCAAAATTGTGAGTAGTGGGGGACAGAAAGGGAGAGAGATAGGAATGCAGGAAGAGAAATGAATTACCGAGGCTGAGAAGGAATTAGGGTTCAGTTCGCATATCTTACGGGGGCACAGATCCGATGGTCCGACAATAACAGAACTACAGGATGCGGCAGAGAAATGGGGATCATAAATAGTTGGTTATTGGCTCAAGGATGTATTTCTTTCAAACAAAGAAACATAATGTCAATACCTCAAACTATCCATTAAGTAAGATTCTACATACAAATCTAGTCTTTCAGGTAAAGCTTCCTGTGAAGCAGATTTGAATAATTTCAAGGGAAAAATTGTTCCGGGGCCGGGTATCGATCCCGGGACCTCTGGTTGTACGTACCAGCGCTCTGCCAACTGAGCTACACGTCACTGTGTACGTTAACAGAAAACCACAATTCCAAGTCACACAGAGTTTGTGTGCACTCGATGTGGGTCTCTGGCGTTTCGTCAGCCCACGCGAGTTGTGTGGATATAAAGGAAAAGGTTGAGACGGTGTCGGGTGGAGTTCCCGGGTAGCTCAGTTGGCAGAGCGCTGGTACGTTCAACCAGAGGTCCCGGGATCGATACCCGGCCCCGGAACAATTTTTCCCTTGAAATTATTCAAGATTCAACATGATTTTCTTTCCTACAGCAGCAAGGAGACCTTTTCAAGAGATTTGCTTTAATAAGTTACTTTACAAGAACGGATCATCGCCCGGGAAAGATCAACATATATTTAAACCAGCCTGAGCATAAGAGGAGAAGAAGAAATTCCAGCCCATGTCCTTTTCGCTTACGCCGCCTTGTAAAGAAATGCACAATAAGGCTCTATACAACAGTGGTGGATTTTACACGACCAGCGAGAGTTGAAAGTTCATAAAATCTGTATGATGTCCGCCCGATTGTCTCAGCCAGGAAAGGCGGGGTGGGGAGTTAAAGGGTGGTCTGCGTGACTCAATCGAGTTAATAGCAATTAAAAGCACCTGGGAATTATTTCAGCCCTATAATTGGAAGAACTGTATTTCTCACACAGTCCGATGCTGATATAAATACTACTGATTAAGAGAGAGAGAGATAAATCGTCCGGATTAATTAAGGATAACCACGAGGATCCGGAAATTAATAGCAAATAAAAATATAATTAATTGAATATGAAAATAAAATGTAATAATTGAGCACCACTGATTATCAATTATAAAATAAAACCTTAGAGGATGACTTTAAAATTATATTTATAAATAAAGGATTTTATTTAAAATTAGCATATCCTTAATTAAGGGGAGAAGATGGTATTTTTTTTTCATTTTTTTCCTATTTGGTGTAAAATATTAATTTTTTGTATGTAGAGAGCTCATAGCTGTGGCAACTCAACCAAATAAGAATATTTTGAAAAAAAAAATTACTTGGGGGCCGAAACTTGAAAAAAATATACCCAATGCGGGATTGTACTAAAACCGATATATCTAAACCGTTTTTAAAGATAGATTCAAATAGTTTTTTGCAAGTTGGAATTTATAAAACAGTTATATTACCAGTTGTTCTGTATGGTTGTGAAACTTGGACTCTCACTTTGAGGGAGGAACAGAGATTAAGGGTGTTTGAGAATAAGGTTCTTAGGAAAATATTTGGGGCTAAGAGGGATGAAGTTACAGGAGAATGGAGAAAGTTACACAACGCAGAGCTGCACGCATTTTATACTTCACCTGACATAATTAGGAACATAAAAACCAGACGTCTGAGATGGGCAAGGCATGTAGCACGTATGGGCGAATCCAGAAATGCATATAGAGTGTTAGTTGGGAGGCCGGAGGGAAAAAGACCTTTGGGGAGGCCGAGACGTAGATGGGAAGATAATATTGAAATGGATTTGAGGGAGGTAGGATATGATGGTAGAGACTGCATTAATCTTGCTCAGGATAGGGACCAATGTGAGGGCGGCAATGAACCTACGAATTCCTTAAAAGGCAGTAAGTAAGTACGTATTTGCAAAAGCATGTTCTACAAACTGTCTGTAACAGAATTGTGATATTAGTCCCTACGTTTGTAAAATAAACAATTAAAGTTTAATAAGAATTTTCTGATTTCCTTTCTTGCAAACAAACGGACGTATTTTTTTAATGAAATCAATTAACAAAATTCTGTTACAGAGAAAAGTTTCCTAATAGTGTAGAGAATGTGTGTTATAAATGTCATGCATGTATCTTTAATAGTTCAGAAATTATATTCATTTTTGTCTGGCAATGTAGCAAAAAAAATGAAGTTGCTGGAAACCGATGAAAGCGGGCGTGTAATTTAAAAATCCATAGTACAGGAAGTTTAAAAATGACGTCTCAACATCCGATAAGGGCACAAATACCCACAAAATGTTATGCAATGCATTCCACACATATCAAAGGGTATTTTAAAGAAAAAAAATTTTTGAAAATTTAATTTATCGGAAACAACATAGATTTAAAAATCCATAACGCAGGAAGTTTAAAAATGGCGAATCAACATCCGATAAGGGCACAAATACCCACAAAATGTTATGCAATGCATTCCACACATATCAAAGGGTATTTTAAAGAAAAAAAATTTTTGAAAATTTAATTTATCGGAAACAACATAGATTTAAAAATCCATAACGCAGGAAGTTTAAAAATGGCGAATCAACATCCGATAAGGGCACAAATACCCACAAAATGTTATGCAATGCATTCCACACATATCAAAGGGTATTTTAAAGAAAAAAAATTTTTGAAAATTTAATTTATCGGAAACAACATAGATTTAAAAATCCATAACGCAGGAAGTTTAAAAATGGCGAATCAACATCCGATAAGGGCTCAAATACCCACAAAATGTTATGCTATGCATTCCACACATATCACAGAGTATTTTAAAGAATTTATTTTTTGAAAATTTACTCATTTTTCACCAAAAAATACCATCCTCTCTCCTTAAGACCTTCTGAGAGGTATAAATGAAATTTGTTAATCTGCAGGGAATCTTTAAGAATTTGCGAGATGATTTTTTGAATTTCGAAAGATGATATTGATAATTGTTTTAAAAATTATATGTAAATTTTGGTAAAGAACTCCGAGATCCAAAAAATAAACCTGGCACTGACCAATTGAAGAGAGGGATGTTATACTTGGCACTAAGGTAGGGAATGCAAGGTTCATAAATGGCCCTCTTTTCATGATCAACCTGATGAGCTTGGTTTAGATCTCTCTCCATGCGTATAGTTCGATCTATGATAATAGCCTTTTGTTGTTGCCTGTTTATTGCTATTATATCCACTCTTCTGTGAGAGTCGTCTTCACAAATGCAGTGGACCTCTTCATGAACTTCCCAATCCTTGTTCCGAAGAAGACAGGCGATAGCTCCACGGACTCTATGATGCCTGTTGTTACGCAATAACTCTCCTTTCCGACAAAAGCCCAACACATGGCCAAGAGTTTCTGTCTCGTTGCAGCCTGGTTGACGGCAACGGCTCATGCTGAAAGCTCTGCAGGAACGGAGCACGCTGCAGTAAGGTTGCAGGACATCTTGATTGCATTAATATATTACGAAGACAACAAATTCTTTTTGGTGCTGACCCATGAATTGGCTCTTGGATATTCTTCATAGATGACTTACACCTTTCCCCTTATGAGGCAACTGATACCAGGATTCAAACGATCTCTTTCGCAATTCATCACGTAGATTTCTTCCAGTAGTTCGAGGTGTTATGCTGGCTTCAGGAATTTTCAGGCGCTTGAGAGCAATTACCAACAAAAGCAACAAGATTAGATAATTTGTTTAAACAAAAGCCGCCCTAAATAAGGGTTCGATAGATCGGCCTACTAATCAATTCATAAAGAATAATGAGTAAACAAAACAATTTTTTGACACTTGGAAAGAAAAAGAAAAAGCATTGAGATAAGAAAACGTAGGAAATCATTTATCTTAACTGTTCATATATTTAATTTTTTTTTAATATAATATGTAATTAACTAATAAATTGTTTTGACCTGTTCGTAAAACAATTCATTGCCATAATATGCAAATATAAACTGTTTTGACTAGTTTTTGACACTGGTATTTATTAAATTGTGACGGACTGCAAAGAAAACAACTAATGCTATCTTCCCAAATTATATTTTGTTGTAGGATTATTCTGTATTTTTCCTTCAATTTATATTTCCACACCTACTTCTGTTGTATTATATTATTAAAATTACAGTATTAATTAAAATGTGGTGTCCTATAGAACAGCAGGTCAATTTAAGTATTGTTTAATGTTGTTGTCACACCAATTTTATAATTTGGATGCATTTTTAACTGCTCGCTTCTGATTGTTTGCATTGACACTATCTCTCCTATCTACGTCTCGGCCTCCCCAATGGTCTTTTTCCATCCGGCCTCCCAACTAACACTCTATATACATTTCTGGATTCACCGATACGTGCTACATGTCCTGCTCATCTCAAACGTCTGGATTTAATGTACCTAATTATGTCAGGTGAAGAATACAATGCGTGCAGTTCTGCGTTGTGCAACTTCCTCCATTCTCCTGTAATTTCACCCCTTTTATTCCCAAAATATTTTCCTAAGCAACTTATTCTCGAACACCCTTAATCTCTGTCCATTAGGAAAGTTCAGGATAACAGACAGGGTTTGGAATTGAACGGGTTACATCAGCTTCTTGTCTATGCGGATGACGTGAATATGTTAGGAGAAAATTCACAAACGATTAGGAAAAACACGGGAATTTTACTGGAAGCAAGTAAAGCGATAGGTTTGGAAGTAAATCCCGAAAAGACAAAGTATATGATTACGTCTCGTGACCAGAATATTGTACGAAATGGAAACATTGAGATTGGAGATTTATCCTTCGAAGAGGTTGAAAAATTCAAATATCTTGGAGCAACAGTAACAAATATGAATGACACTCGGGAGGAAATTAAACACAGAACAAATATGGGAAATGCCTGTTATTATTCGGTTGAGAAGCTTTTATCATCCAGTCTGCTGTCCAAAAATCTGAAAGTTAGAATTTACAAAACAGTTATAGGGTAAACATTGGTAATTTCGTGATAATTTCATGAAAATTAATTTAAAATGCAAATGTGTAAATATATCCTTATTCCGATTTTTTCAACTAAAAAACGATAATTTGCTGTACAAATCTGACGACATAAAAGATTGGACACGTTCTTGAACAAGTACCAAAAACCACTTTTACAACTTAAGCTAAAAGGTTGGTTATTTCGTGATAACCTTGGTAATTTCGTGATATTACATTGATAATATCGTGAGAGGTAGAAGAATTGTGGAAAAATTCATTCAAGTCAAATGAAATTCTCATTTATTGTTACAAGACTTCGAACATAGTAATTCCGTCTAACATTCATAAGAAGAAAACATAGAAATACATATCAACACATAATAAGAATGAAATCAAAGTAAAAATTGAAATTGAAAAAGGATCTTCTTTACCCTGAAAGGGTGAACATTTTTATTACGGACTTATTATAGCCTATATTACTAAGGTAACTCCAAAAGTAATGCATAACGTTTGTTTAAAAATTATATTTTTATCCTATAACTTTGCTAATTTCACATAATGTAGATACATCCTTCAGGAACAAAAGTCACTTTTCCACATAATCCCCGTCCCCTTCAAGTGCCTTACTTAACCTAGGAACGAGGGCCTGTAGACCAGCACGGTAAAAGTCTGGACCAACACATCTGAGCAACACTTTAGCAGTGTGCACAAGGGAGTCATCTTCTAACCTCGTTCCGCGAAGGGATCCTTCAGTTTACCAAAGAGATGGTAATCGCACGGTTCCAGTTCAGGACTGTAAGGGGGATGTTTCAGTGTTTTCTATCCGAATTTTCCGATCTGGTCTGTGGTCTTGTGACTGACATATTACGGTTGTGCGTTGTAGTGCAATAGCAGAACACCCTGCTTCTCCCGATGTCGTCGAACACGACTCAGTCGAGCTTGATTTTTCTTGAGAGTTGCCACATACGCGTCAGAATTAATGGTGGTTCCGTGTGGCATGATGTCCACAAGCAAAATTCCTTCTGAATCGAAAAACTCAGTAGCCATAAATTTTCCTGCCGAAGGTGCACTTTTGAATTACTATTTCTTTGGTGAATTTGCATGATATCACTCGATTGTCTGCCTCTGTCTCCGGTCCATAACAGTGAAGCCATGTTTCATCTTCTGTCACAATTTTTGCAAGTAAGTCATCTAAATAGTATAAAAAGTAACGCTTAATGCTCAACAAAATTTCGCCTCAAATAGCTAAGATTTCTATCAGTAAAGCTAAGCTTATATGGCGACTACAGCTTTATCTAAAATTCCAAACACATTTCCTAAAATTTCATTAAGGTATAATTAATCATTGTACCAAATATCATATGCTTACCTTTAGTAATAAGTCTGTAATGTATTTACAAACATCCACAAAGTTTATACTCCTGAGAAATCGACTCTAACTTGTTTTCTCCAAACATAAAAGCTCACTGAAGCAGCTACAATAGACACACAAAGCGTAGCAGTATTTTTCTGGAAACCTGACAACATATGCAATCCCTTGCTAAAATTTGAATCTCGTAACATCATTGGTTAGTTCATGAAATAGCAAAGAAAAAGTATCACGAAATAACCACTGCCAAGAAATTACCAATGTTTACCCTATTACAGGTTGTTCTTTATGGTTGTGAAACTTTGACTCTCACTTTGAGAGAGGAGCATAGGTTAAGGGTGTTTGAGAATAAGGTGCTTAGGAAAATATTTGGGGCTAAGAGGGATGAAGTTACAGGAGGATGGAGAAAGTTACAAAACGCAGAACTGCACGCATTGTATTCTTCACCTGACATAATTAGGAACATTAAATCCAGACGTTTGAGATGGGCAGGGCATGTAGCACGTATGGGCGAATCCAGAAATGCATAGGCCTATAGTGTGTTAGTTGGGAGACCGGAGGTAAAAAAACTTTTGGGGAGGTGAGACGTAAATGGGAGGATAATATTAAAATGTATTTGAAGGAGGTGGGATATGATGATAGAATCTGGATTAATCTTGTACAGCATAGAGACCGATGGCGGGCTTATGTGAGGGCGGCAATGAACCTTGTAAGTAAGTAATTAAGAAGAAATTAGCTTCCAGATAAGGTAAAAACATTATTTACCAAAATTTGAAGAAATATGACATTTCTAGAGTCGATGTAGGCCTATTACCTTAACTTAGTAACATATTCAACATGGAACTTATTTCATAACGCGTGCACAAAAAGCTTACTTGCGCTGCATTGCTTAGGGAAAATCTATCCCACCCAGTAAGCTCAGTGCATAGCATAGGCTGGATTAGAACCCAGGACAGCGTTAAGCTGCTCGCTAGTCTCTCGCTGATTTGAAATTCTTAAAAATCCTTTTTAATACAATATTCAGCTCACTGACCAATAGCGATCTATATCGTCAAGTTATAAATTTAAGGTGTCAATAATTCACGACGCACTAAATCCATTAGTGTCGCCATACATGATAATGTCCTTGTGGTTACAGGAAACGTATTGCCATTTGGTTTATTGCATTATTACGATGTATATTAACATGTAGACCCCCACCCACCCCCCCGTAATGGCTATACGTCCTAATTGCAGGTAACAGGTTTCTCGAGATGCTGTTAATGGGCTGCCTATGTCTCGGGCGCTTTATAATCCCAAATGAATATGTTAACACTACGCCCCCACCTCTTTGATCTTGTTAATGCAGCTTAATACGTTAGTTCATTATTGTCTACGAACGTGGGGTTGTGTTAACTTACCTGGATTCTATTACGTCGCAAGTAATCCCCCAAAAGTTTGCGTTCCTCTTATGAACATAACAATAGTCCTGAGATTCAGAAAATAATCAATGCAGAATCAGGTGCCTTTCTCACGACAGGCATAGTGACCCCCTAGAAGACAACCATTCATTTCTTCTAACTGTTAATTCCTTTCACTATCTTCAGGACAGTTCGCGGATTATGTAAAACTGTCAATGTCCCTTAAGACACTCTTCTTTATTTCTCATTTCAAATTTTTGTTCAATATTATTCTATTAGTTTGTTCAGTTTCTATATTACTTATTTAGTTACTTACTTCTTTTAAGGGGAATTGGACGTTATCGCATGCAAAGTTAAGGCGATTCAAGAACCTTAAGGAGATTCAAGAATAATTTAAAAAGTTGTGTATAAAGTGAAAATTAAAATTAAGGTGACATTCAACATTTAATTTTTTAAGGTGACATGTATTTATCTAGCCTGACGAGTTTACTTCCTTGGTTTGAATTGTAAATTATTTAAAAATAGCATGTAAGAGGGCCTTAGACTAGAAATGTTTAGTTTAAAGGTAGTTCTGTTTATAAGTATGCATAAGGGTGTAATTATTTGACTTATTTGAACTGTTGTATCAGTGAAGCGAGGTGAGTCAGTGAAGTTATGGTTTTACAGTGCAGTGAACAGTTCCGATCAGTGATAATTTATAGCGTCAATGAAATGTGTTCTATAGTGTCAGTGAAATGTGTTACAGAGTGTCAGTGAAATGTGTGCTAAAGTGTCAGTGAAATGCGTCATAGTGCCACTACAGGGAATGAGATGAGAGTAAAGTGAAAGACTATTGAAACTTATGTAGGATCTATACATAATTATGTAGGTTGTATTGTAAAATTAGGTATTTTATTTTATGTTTTATTATTATTGTGTTAAATTGTATTGTGTATTCTTATTGTATTGTGTATAAAATTGTATATGTGTTGTAAAATTGTATTGTGTATTGTAAATTTTATTGTGTATTGCTTATCATTTTATTGTGTATTGTTAATATTGTGTATACCACTGCCACCGGGTGCTTGCCCACTTGCAGTGTAAATAATACATACATACAGAGTAATGGTAAAAATAGCCTATATTCAAGCAGTCATAAATGTAATACTATTTATCAGAACTCTTTCATTTTTTTAGTGACATAAGTATACACATTAAGCTTTAAAATGAAAGAGGAATGGTTAATCTAGTGTAAATCTTACCCTTAAATTAATTTTTTAATTTAAACATATATTTTATATAAATTCACTACATACCTGTGATTAGGTACACTCTATTCACTTATCATAGCACACATTGAATTAAAATTCTTGGCCACTTACTGCTAATAGATACTAAAACATACCCTACTAAAATTATTAAAATATCTGTAATATTATGGGCATAGGGCTTATACTAATCTTCGTCATTTTTTTTTTTTATTTTACTGACGGTGAGTGGTCAAATTTTCAATTCAATATGTCCTATAATAAGTGAATAGAGTGTACCTAATCACAGACATGTAGTGAATTTATAAAAAGAAATGTGCTTAATTAAAAAAAAATAATTTAAGGATAGAGATTAACTCTAGAGTAACCATTCTTTTTCATTAATAGCTTAATATGTATACACACATAGGTAACAAAAATGAAAGATCTCTGATAAATAGTATTATATTTATGAACTCCTTGAAGATAGGCTATTTTTACCATTATTTTGCATGCGATAATGACCAACTCCCCTTAAGAAACCCGAAGGTTCGTTGTCGCCCTCACATAAGCCCTATTCTGTCTGTTATTATTCGGTTGAGAAGTTTTTATCATCCAGTCTGCTCTAAAACAACCTAAAAGTTAGAATTTATAAAACAGTTACATTACCGGTTGTTCTGTATGGTTGTGAAACTTGCACCCTTACTTTGAAAGATGAACAGAGGTTAAGAGTGTTCGAGAATAAGGTGCTTAGGAAAATATTTTGGGACTAAGAGGGATGAAGTTACAGGAGAATGGAGAAAGTTACACAAAGCAGAACTGCACGCATTGTATTCTTCACCTGACATAATTAGGAATATTAAATCCAGACGTTTGAGATGGGCAGGGCATGTAGCACGTATGGGCGAATCCATAAATGCATATAGAGTGTTAGTCGGAAGATCTGAGGGGAAACGATCTTTTGGGAGGTCGATACATAGATGGGAGGATAATATTAAAATGGATTTGAGGGAGGAGGGATATGACGGTAGAGACTGGATTAATCTTGCTCAGGACAGGGATCTATGGCGGGATTATGTGAGGGCGGCAATGAACCTTCGGGTGCTCTAAAACCATTTGTAAGTTATTATTATTATTATTATTATTATTATTATTATTATTATTATTATTATTATTATTATTATTATTATTATTATTATAAAAGACGGACATTTTACTTGAAGCAAGTAAAGCGATAGGTTTGGAAGTAAATCATGAAAACAAAGTATATGATTATGTCTCGTGACCAGAATATTGTACGAAATGGAAATATAAAAATTGGAGATTTATCTTTCGAAGAAGTTTAAAAATTCAAATATCTTGCAGCAACAGTAACAAATATAAACGACACTCGGGAGGAAATTAAACGCAGAATAAATTTGGGAAATGCCTGTTATTATTCGGTTGAGAAAATTTTGTCATCTAGTCTGCCGTCAAAAAATCTGAAAGTTAGAATTTATAAAACAGTTATATTACCGGTTGTTCTGTATGGTTGTGAAACTTGGACTCTCACTAAAGAGGAACAGAGGTTAAAAGTGTTCGAGAATGAGGTGCTTATGAAAATATTTTGAGGCTAAGAGGGATGAAGTTACAGGAGAATGGAGAAAGTTACACAACACAGAACTGCACGCATTATATTCTTCACCTAACAGAATTAGGAACATTATATCCAGACGTTTGAGATGGGCAGGGCATGTAGCACGTATGGGTGAATCCAGAAATGCATATGGAGTTTTAGTTGGAAGACCTGAGGGGGAAAAAAACCTTTGGGGAAGCCGAGACGTAGATGGGAGGATAATATTAAAATGGATTTGAGGGAGGTGGGATATGATTGTAGAAACTGTATTAATCTTGCTTAGGATAGGGACCGATGGCGGGCTTATGTGAGGGCGGCAATAATAATAATAATAATAATAATAATAATAATAATAATAATAATAATAAAATTTATTAATCCTTAAATATTAAATAATGCAATAAATTTCGTCGAAACAACAGTGAATTAAAAATCAGATTTACATTTGAAATATTCTTTCAGAGAATAAAATGGTCTGGCTAGTAACTATGGTATTATGAAATAAAATACATTTCATTGTAATACACAACACTGCACATAATATTTTAAATAATAATAATAATAATAATAATAATAATAATAATAATAATAATAATGGTTCATTTTAACTGGCAGAGTTAAGGTCATTCGGCGTTCTCTTCCACTCAACCAGTATGATAGAAAATTACTACAATGCTATGAATATAACATAATTAATACAATACAATACAATACTACAGTACAATACAATATAATACATAATTAATATAATACAATGACAGTTCTTTTTATCTTCACAACACCCATAAAATTATTATCCACTCAAACGATATGATAGAAAATTACTGCATTGCTATGACTATAACATAATTAATACAATACAATACAAAGCAATATAATACTACAATACAATATAATACATAATTAATATAATACAATGACAATTCTTTTTATCTTCACAACACCAATAAAATAATTATGTAATAATAATAATAATAATAATAATAATAATAATAATAATAATAATAATAGTAATAATAATAATAATGTAAAGGTAAAGGTCAATAATAATAATAATAATAATAATAATAATGGTTTATTTTAACTGGCACAGTTAAGGCCATTGGGCCTTCTCTTCCACTCAACCAGTATGATAGAAAATTACTGCATTGCTATGACTATAACATAATTAATACAATACAATACAAAGCAATATAATACTACAATACAATATAATACATAATTAATATAATACAGTGACAATTCTTTTTATCTTCACAACACCAATAAAATAATTATGTAATAATAATAATAATAATAATAATAATAATAATAATAATAATAATAATAATAATACTGATTTATTTTAACTGGCAGAGTTAAGGTCATTCGGCCTTCTCTTCCACTCAACCAGTATGATAGAAAATTACTGCATTGCTATGACTATAACATAATTAATACAATACAATACAAAGCAATACAATACTACAATACAAGACAATACATAATTAATATAATACAATGACAATTCTTTTTATCTTCACAACACCAATAAAATAATTATGTAATAATAATAATAATAATAATAATAATAATAATAATAATAATAATAATACTGATTTATTTTAACTGGCAGAGTTAAGGTCATTCGGCCTTCTCTTCCACTCAACCAGTATGATAGAAAATTACTACAATGCTATGAATATAACATAATTAATACAATACAATACAATACTACAATACAATACAATATAATACATAATTAATATAATACAATGACAATTCTTTTTATCTTCACAACTCCAATAAAATAACTATGTAATAATAATAATAATAATAATAATAATAATAATAATAATAATAATAATAATAATAATGGTTTATTTTAACTGGCAGAGTTAAGGTCATTCGGCCTTCTCTTCCACTCAACCAGTATGATAGAAAATTACTGCATTGCTATGAATATAACATAATTAATACAATACAATACTACAATACAATACAATATAATACATAATTAATATAATACAATGACAATTCTTTTTATCTTCACAACACCAATAAAATAACTATGTAATAATAATAATAATAATAATAATAATAATAATAATAATAATAATAATAATAATAATAACGTTTTATGAATGTATGGCTATTTATGATAGTGTAAATAGTGAAAATAGCGTATTCTAGTGTACATAGTGTAAATAATTTAAATTGTAAATATTAGTGTAATTGTTAAAGTGGTCCATGTTTTGTTCTGCCCAAATTGACCAAACAACACTCGCGTGTGCAGTCCGTCAAGTACTTCGCTTGCCAGATGCACGCGCGTCGTGCACTTAAAAACTCCAGTAATACTTAACCTTTTAGTCTTGTAGATCAAAATACGGTCTCTAGTTATTAACTTGAATAAACAGGGCAACAATCACTATTATCAGGAAATATCACACTGCAGTACAGTGAACATGTAAGAAACTGCAACTCCAACATCAGGAGCACTTTGAACTTGTGTCTCCATGAAAGTGTTGAACTCTGTTCTTTACAGCTTCATGGCGTTCCCTCTTTTTTACTTTGCGTAATGGAAAAAGTGAATAATAGAGAAAATAAAATAATCCCCAAATTATTAATTTAACATTAGACCTGAAGATTAGCAGACGGTAAGCTAAGCAATATTTAGAAGAAAAAAAAGAGCTGCGTACATATGAACAAAAAACTAGCCACGGACTTAGATGGAGGTTTCGAAAGCTTACGAAAAATGTATAAATAATTTAATAATAAAGAGAGAGTAATGTATACACGTGTGTTACAACGAATATTGTAACGTAACACAATATTCTGACCTAGATTCTTGAATACTATTAAATCTGTACCAAATTTGACGGACATCAGTTGAAACATGTAGCTAGGAGCTATGATAGTAATCTTGCCGAGTTGAGAGATTCTTGAATACTATTAAATATGTACCAAATTCGATGGAAAACAGTTGAAACATGTACCTAGGAGCTGTGATAGTAATCTTGCTGTGTCGAGAGATTCTTGAATACTATTAAATCTGTACCAAATTTGACGGAAATCAGTTGAAACATGTAGCTAGGAGCTATGATAGTAATCTTGCCGAGTTGAGAGATTCTTGAATACTATTAAATCTGCACCAAATTTGATGGAAATCGGTTGAAACATGTAGCTAGGAGCTGTGATAGTAATCTTTCCGGTTTGAGAGATTCTTGAATACTATTTAATCTGTACCAAATTTGATGGAAAACAATTGAAACATGTAGCTAGGAGCTATGATAGTAATCTTGCCGAGTTGAGAGATTCTTGAATGCTATTAAATCTGTACCAAATTTGACGGAAATCAGTTGAAACATATAGCTAGGAGCTATGATAATCATCTTATCGAGTTGAGAGATTCTTGAATACTATTAAATCTGTACCAAATTTGACGGAAATCAGTTGAAACATGTAACTAGGAGCTATGATAGTAATCTTGCTGTGTCGAGAGATTCTTGAATACTATTAAATCTGTACCAAATTTGACGGAAATCAGTTGAAACATGTTGCTAGGAGCTATGATAGTAATCTTGCCGAGTTGAGAGATTCTTGAATACTATTAAATCTGCACCAAATTTGATGGAAATCGGTTGAAACATGTAGCTAGGAGCTATGATAGTCATCTTATCGAGTTGAGAGATTCTTGAATACTATTAAATCTGTACCAAATTTGACGGAAATCAGTTGAAACATGTAGCTAGGAGCTATGATAGTAATGTTACCGTGTGGAGAGATTCTTGAATACTATTAAATGTGTACCAAATTTGATCGAAATCGGTTGGAACATGTAGCTAGTTTAAGAGAAAATGACGAGATATAAATATTGTTTGTTTGTCTCAATTTCTAGCTCCAGTCCAATGATATAATTTAATCAATAATAACGAAAAGACTTGCGTAAAGCATGTGAGTAATAAATACCTAACCGAAATCAAACGAAACTCCTCTTTGGTTCGGCGTGGTAATCCGATTATAATACATTTCCAAATGAATCAGAACATGGAAACAGAAACCTACATAATTAAAAACAGCCTGCAGAATGAGGCAGCCACGTGTATCATCCGAGTCTTGCGGAATTACCAAAGGACTTAACGCAACGTATTACAACGTGAAAATGGAATATAAATAATGAATGCAAACTACAGCTCTGACTTAGGGGAAGGTGGGGCACAACGCCTCTGTGCATTTTGCTGCTTGCTTTCAAGACTGTCGTGGACTTCTGGATAATTAAAACAGTAACTCTTATCAAAATAAAACAGTGAAGTGAAAAGAGACGTATTTTTTAAGTAAAATATAAAAAATTGGAAGGTCTGCGACCAATTTTATATCCCACTATAAAAATGTTTTGCAATGAAATGTACCAAAACAGCATGTCGAAATAGTCATTGAAGATTTTTACAGAGCCAAACACTAAAGAAACGTGACAGGGTATTCATCCATTTTTTTACAATTACCGCGTGAAATGTTTTATGATGTTCGTAATTGTTGTTGTGAGTATGGTTGGGATTTTAAAGATCTTTGGATTTGATATAAGAGTTTTATATTTCTTTCCATTTCTGTCTTCATACTCCCCGCATTTAAATTTAACAAGGCGGAGCCTTCTCGTTAACTACTTCATAATCGCTTCCTCATTCCATGAGGCCTAGTTAAATATTGTAGTGATACTACTGTCTGCAATATTGTTAAATATCACTGTAAATAGTCAAGGTGATAATATTAATATGTAATAACAATAGCAGTGTCAATAGTAGTAGCAATAGCAGTGTCAGTAGTAGTTGTAGCGATAGCAATGTTAATAATAGTAGTAGTATCAATAGCAGTATTAATAGTAATAATAGTAGCAATAGCAGTGTTAATGTAGTAGTATTAGTAGCAGCAGCAATAACAGTGTCAATAGTAGTAGTAACAATAGCAGTGTCAACAGCAGTGGTAGCAATAGCAGTGTTAATAATAATCTTAATAGTAGCAATAATAGCAGTTGTAATAGTAGTAATAGCAATAATAACAATATTAATAGTAATAATAATAGTAATAGCAGTGTCAATAGTAGTAGTAGCAATGGCAGTGTCAATAGTAATGGTAGCAATAACACTGTTAATAATAATAATAATAATAATAATAATAATAATAATAAAGTGACATCAAAAACTTTTGTGCGAGATCGTGCGTATTTGGTTGGTTTCCGCACAAAACCAATCCGCGGTAAGTCTAAAATTCCACGTTCAGTATTCCCAACCTAACACACATAACAATTTCCCTCTTCTTACCGCTTAAGTGACATATTGGTTTTACTGCTTTAGGCTTTTAACATATTATTTTTAGAGACGTTCAATATTTTAATAATTATAAATTGGAAACTTACCACTGCAATTTCACCTAAATTGCACTGTTAATTATTGTTTTTAAATATTTGCAAAAATTAAGTAAACTCTACAACTCCACTAAAATTACTGTATTCGTGATGCAAGTAACATTAAGGAAGCCGTGAAAAAATCAACAAGATTCCAGATGCCGATGTTATTACTGCAATATGTTATATAAATAATATTGTTAAATTATTAAAATGAAAAATAAATCGTTACATAACCTTACCGTTTGTTTTAAGTTCGCATTTATAGACTGGGGGGGAAAAAAAGACAGACGTATATCACGGCCTGCTGGAGTATAGTAAACAGAGAAAACATTTTATAGCAACAATGTTGAAGAAAGATATTTGGTTTTCCGAAGTTGCCGTCATTAAACAGAAACCAACATGGAGATTTCATTGCAACTAATTAGAAATTCGTCTTTCATGTATGTAATAAACGATCTTCGCACAAAATAGTGTACGATACACGAGCGGTATGTTTGTTTTCATGTTCTCGGAAATTAAAAAAGCTCAACTACGTTTCGCTTTTTCAATCTTTTCCTCGAACATGAAAACGTCAACATACCTCTCTTGTAACGTATATTACTATTGTGGAGTAGTAGAGTTTACTTAATTTTTGCAAATATTTAAAAACAATAATTAACATTGCAATTTAGGTGAAATTGCAGTGGTAAGTTTCCAATTTATAATTATTACTATGTTAAACGTCTCTAAAACTAATATGTTAAAAGCCTAAAGCAGTAAAATGAATGTCGCGCTTAAGCGGTAAGAAGAGGGAAATTGTTATGTGTGTCACGTTGGGAATACTGAATGTGGTATTTCACACTTACCGCGTATTGGTTCTGTGCGGAAAACAAGCAAATACACACGATCTCGCACAAATTTTTTGATGTCACTGTAGCAATAGTAGTTCATAGTAGTAGTAGGAAGAATAGTTGTGATAATAGTAATAAGTCAATAGTAGTAGTGTTAATAGTGGTAGTAATGCCAATAATAGACAATTAATAGTAGTAGCAATAGTATGGCAATAGTAGCAGTGTTAATAGTGGTAGTAATGCCAATAATAGACAATTAATAGTAGTAGCAATAGTAATGGCAACAGTAGCAGTGTTAATAGTGGTAGTAATGCCAATAATAGACAATTAATAGTAGTAGCAATAGTATGGCAATAGTAGCAGTGTTAATAGTGGTAGTAATGCCAATAATAGACAATTAATAGTAGTAGCAATAGTATGGCAATAGCAGCAGTGTTAATAGTGGTAGTAATGTCAATAATAGACCATTAATAGTAGTAGCAATAGTAATGGCAACAGTAGCAGTGTTAATAGTGGTAGTAATGTCAATAATAGACAATTAATAGTAGTAGCAATAGTAACGGCAATAGCAGCAGTGTTAATAGTGGTAGTAATGTCAATAATAGACAATTAATAGTAGTAGCAATAGTAACGGCAATAGCAGCAGTGTTAATAGTGGTAGTAATGTCAATAATAGACAATTAGTAGTAGTAGCAATAGTAACGGCAATAGCAGCAGTGTTAATAGTGGTAGTAATGCCAATAATAGACAATTAATAGTAGTAGCAATAGTAATGGCAATAGTAGAAGTGTTAATAGTGGTAGTAATGCCAATAATAGACAATTAATAGTAGTAGCAATAGTAATGGCAATAGTAGAAGTGTTAATAGTGGTAGTAATGCCAATAATAGACAATTAATAGTAGTAGCAATAGTAACGGCAATAGCAGCAGTGTTAATAGTGGTAGTAATGCCAATAATAGACAATTAATAGTAGTAGCAATAGTAACGGCAATAGCAGCAGTGTTAATAGTGGTAGTAATGCCAATAATAGACAATTAATATTAGTAGCAATAGTAACGGCAATAGCAGCAGTGTTAATAGTGGTAGTAATGCCAATAATAGACAATTAATAGTAGTAGCAATAGTAACGGCAATAGCAGCAGTGTTAATAGTGGTAGTAATGCCAATAATAGACAATTAATAGTAGTAGCAATAGTAACGGCAATAGCAGCAGTGTTAATAGTGGTAGTAATGCCAATAATAGACAATTAATAGTAGTAGCAATAGTAATGGCAATAGTAGAAGTGT
Organism: Periplaneta americana; assembly: GCF_040183065.1. Classification (NCBI taxonomy): domain Eukaryota; kingdom Metazoa; phylum Arthropoda; class Insecta; order Blattodea; family Blattidae; genus Periplaneta; species Periplaneta americana. Next base: position 209,331,221 of record NC_091118.1, on the reverse strand, counting down.
TAATAATGGTATTAATGTCAATAATAGACAATTAATAGTAGTAGCAATAGTAACGGCAATAGCAGCAGTGTTAATAGTGGTAGTAATGTCAATAATAGGCCATTAATAGTAGTAGCAATAGTAATGGCAACAGTAGCAGTGTTAATAGTGGTAGTAATGTCAATAATAGACCATTAATAGTAGTAGCAATAGTAACGGCAATAGCAGCAGTGTTAATAGTGGTAGTAATGTCAATAATAGACCATTAATAGTAGTAGCAATAGTAATGGCAATAGTAGCAGTGTTAATAGTGGTAGTAATGTCAATAATAGACAATTAATAGTGCTAGCAATAGTAATGGCAATAGCAGCAGTGTTAATAGTGGTAGTAATGTCAATAATAGACAATTAATAGTGGTAGCAATAGTAATGGCAATAGCAGCAGTGTTAATAGTGGTAGTAATGTCAATAATAGACCATTAATAGTAGTAGCAATAGTAATGGCAATAGTAGCAGTGTTAATAGTGGTAGTAATGTCAATAATAGACAATTAATAGTGGTAGCAATAGTAATGGCAATAGCAGCAGTGTTAATAGTGGTAGTAATGTCAATAATAGACAATTAATAATGGTAGCAATAGTAATGGCAATAGCAGCAGTGTTAATAGTGGTAGTAATGTCAATAATAGACCATTAATAGTAGTAGCAATAGTAATGGCAATAGTAGCAGTGTTAATAGTGGTAGTAATGTCAATAATAGACCATTAATATTAGTAGCAATAGTAATGGCAATAGCAGCAGTGTTAATAGTGGTAGTAATGTCAATAATAGACCATTAATAGTAGTAGCAATAGTAATGGCAATAGTAGCAGTGTTAATAGTGGTAGTAATGTCAATAATAGACAATTAATAGTGGTAGCAATAGTAATGGCAATAGCAGCAGTGTTAATAGTGGTAGTAATGTCAATAATAGACAATTAATAGTGGTAGCAATAGTAATGGCAATAGTAGCAGTGTTAATAGTGGTAGTAATGTCAATAATAGACCATTAATAGTAGTAGCAATAGTATGGCAACAGTAGCAGTGTTAATAGTTGTAGTAATGTCAATAATAGACCATTAATAGTAGTAGCAATAGTAATGGCAATAGTAGCAGAGTTAATATTAGTATTAATGTCAATGGTAGTATTATTAGCAATAGTAGTGTTAGTAGTAATAGCAATAGTGGTGTCAGTAGTAGCAGCAGCAATGTTAGTGTCAGTAGTAGTAGCAGGAGCAGCAGTAGCAGTAGTAGTAGTAATTGTTTTGATGGGAGTAGTTTCAATAGCATTAATATTAACATTTGTAAGTTATCTAAAACTACCGGTACCTGTAGAATAAAATTGTTCTATTAAGATTAACTGAACAATTATGTTTTAAGTCAATAGCAATATGACCTTACAAGGTAACACTGAACAAACACAAGGCGAAAGACACAACCCTAGTCCCAGGATATTCTGCAATTCTTTGTCAGTATTTGTCCCGACACCAGTTACTATGTGCCCTGATTCAAAGCTCAGTTTTTTATGTAAATATCTCATTACAGTCATTCGAGTAGTTCTGGGTTACGCCCCTTTTCGCAAGACGGTTCATCATCGAAGACGAAATACCAGGACAGTTAGGTCTATATTTTTCCCCGCTTGTTTTACCGTGAAAATTGTTGAGCGTTGATGTTGGTAAAAGCGTTCTTAAATGTAACGTCATCTTTTTGTAGTCATTTATAATACGTCACTTCCCTTTTACTGAAATTTGGCCGATGTTCAAGATCCTTGAGTGGTTCAGACGGTGTCGTTCCTTATAAAGCGTTAAGTGATAGATTTTAAGATACAAGTTTTCTGCATGCCACAACTTTATGAGGAAAGAACGACAACACTTATTACATACTTAATGGATTTTTAAATATTCCATAATGATTTACGTCATCATCACCATAGCCATAATCAACATGGTTATCACTGTCTTCACCAGCATCTTCATCACGACCCAGATCATCATCAGGTTTATTATAATTTCTAGATCAATTTAATCATATCCAGCTGAAAGAAATAAGTCTAATAGCCTATAAAAATGAAATCCCAAGAAAATTGAAATAAATTTCGGTAAAATTGAAGTACCATTGAAGAATTTCCCATTGATTCCGTGAAATGTCTGCCCTCTATTTCAAGTAATAAAATAAAATATACGTTTTCTTTCACACTATAGTGTATTTTATTTCATATCCATGTAATAGGACATTCGATAAGTAATGGCAACAGAGCTGTAAATCAGTGCTCCTAGCGGCGACCATTGAAATCTTGTACTACGTAATAGAGCAGCCATTGTTTCATAAATTTGCAATATTGAAAGTCTAGAAATAGCCATATTTTGTAAATACAGTGGATGTTTCTGATTTGTAGTGAACAGTACAGCCCTAAAGGTACGAACGAAGGTTTACTTACTTACTTACTTACAAATGGCTTTTAACGAACCCGGAGGTTCATTGCCACCCTCACATAAGCCCGCCATTGGTCCCTATCCTGTGCAAGATAAATCCAGTCTCTATCATTATATCCCACCTCCTCAAATACATTTTAATATTATCCTTCCATCTACGTCTCGGCTTCCCCAAAGGTCTTTTTCCCTCCGGTCTCCCAACTAACACTCTATGTGCATTTCTGGATGCGCCCATACGTGCTACATGCCCTGCCCATCTCAAACGTCTAGATTTAATGTTCCTAATTATGTCAGGTGAAGAATACAATGCATGCAGTTCTGCGTTGTGTAACTTTCTCCATTCTCCTGTAACTTCATCCCTCTTAGCCCCAAATATTTTCCTAACAACCTTATTCTCGAACACCCTTAATCTCTGCTCCTCTCTCAAAGTGAGAATCCAAGTTCCACAACCAGTAATATAAATATTTTATAGATTCTAACTTTCAGATTTTTTGACAGCAGACTAGATGACAAAAGCTTCTCACCCGAATAATGACAGGCATTTCCCATATTTATTCTGCGTTTAATTTCCTCCCGAGTATCATTTATATTTGTTACTGTTGCTCCAAGATATTTGAATTGTTCCACCTCTTCGAAGGATAAATCTCCAATTTTTATGTTTCCATTTCGTCCAATATTCTCGTCACGAGACATAATCATATACTTAGTCTTTTCGGGATTTACTTCCAAACCTATGCTTTACTTGCTTCAAGTAAAATTTCCGTGTTTTCCTTAATCGTTTGTGGATTTTCTCCTAACATATTCACGTCATCCGCATAGACAAGAAGCTGATGTAAACCGTTCAATTAAAAAAAACCCTCTCTGTTATCCTGAACTTTCCTAATGGCATATTCTAGAGCGAAGTTAAAAAGAAGTGCTTCAAAATCTGAATTAGTTAATTAAGGAATGAATGAATGAACGACCGAAGGAATGGACGAACCAATGATATTTCTCCAAATAGATTTAATATCATCGACAAAATTCTAGAAGAATGTTAACATGATAATGTGTTCAAAAATGGTAAAGGTAGCCAGGGCGACTGTGATTGCAAAAATGATGACAAAGGTGACGACTGCAATGTTCATGATGACAAAGATTACAAACGATCATTGTTGACGAGGTGACGATGACGAAAAACATGATTGCGAAGATGACAATGATCGCATGATGACTTCAGTGTTGATGACGATGACAACACTGTTATTGCCGACGATGACTTGCAGCGTGGGTCGTAATCGTTGCGTTCACCAGCTCTACGCCTCGCGCAAGCTGCCTCTGATCCCAGGTGACAAGCCTGACAGATACAACTTATGACATTTTGCCCCTGCCATCAGTGAAATATGCACTCCGCGCGGCTATGACTGATTGACAGCTCAATGTGTGGCGTCACTTTTATGAACTCGGGATTTATTCGAGTCGATCAGAGTTCCCATTGTTTAGCCTGCATATCACCCACTTGTTCACTTAGAACACGTCATTGCAAGGGGAGTGGGCAGACAATGCTTCTTCAGTCCTGTTATATAATTAATCCTGATCAATTTAGACCGATGAATGCCTTGTTATTTATTCTAAATTAATTCCATCCAGTGAAACGTTTACGCTTAAGTTTGAAATCAATAAAATGTTAACGAAGACTGAAACATCTGACATCAGTTGCTTAGCAACGTAATGCGTTCATCACGCTATTCTGATGTTTCAATTTCAGTAGAATATCTTTTATTTCTCTTATCACAGACCAATACTAACCGCTTCCTAACAAATTAATTCAGATGAAACACAGCTATTTCACTGTGAATACTTACATAGATATTATATATTACTATTATTATTATTATTATTATTATTACTATTATTATTATTACTACTATTACTATTATTATTATTATTATTATTATTATTATTATTATTATTATTATTATTACTATTGTTTTCACTCAACTGTCTGAAGACAGGTCTGACCTCAAAAGTGACACCATAAGGCATCACTCATGAGGCAATTAAGCCAGGAGATAATGATTAGAGTAGTCAGTTTCTCTTCCCCCTTCATTACATACATCGCTCACTACTTACATATTACACTAACCAGATATTTATTTATTTATTTATTTATCTGTTTATTTAGTTACAAACATTACTAATTCATTTATTTATTTATGTATTTATTTATTTATTTATTTATCTGTTTATTTATGTATATTATCATTTTATTTATTTATTTATTCATTCATTCACAATTCTCTGCCAAAAAGGCAGATTTTTCACTGGAAATCCAGCATAATAATAATAATAATAATAATAATAATAATAAATTATTATTATTATTATTACTTACTGGCTTTTAAGGAACCCGGAGGTTCATTGCCGCCCTCACATAAGCCCGCCATTGGTCCCTATCCTGAGCAAGATTAATCCATTCTCTATCATCATATCCCCCCGGTCTCCCTAAAGGTCTTTTACCCTCCGGCCTCCCAACTAACACTCTATATGCATTTCTGGATTCGCCCATACGTGCTACATGCCCTGCCCATCTCAAACGTCTGGATTTAATGTTCCTAATTATGTCAGGTGAAGAATACAATGCGTGTAGTTCTGCGTTGTGTAACTTTCTCCATTCTCCTGTAACTTCATCCCTCTTAGCCCCAAATATTTTCCTAAGCACCTTATTCTCAAACATCCTTAACCTATGCAAATCAAGATTTCAGGTATAACTCCCTGTAAAGTTGATTTGAATAATTTCGAGGGAAAAATTGTTCCGGAGCAGGGTATCGAACCCGGGGCCTTTGGTTTAACGTACCAACGCTCTACCACTGAGCTACTCGGGAACTCTAACCGACACCGATCCAATTTTTTCCCTCTATATCCACAGACCTCAAAGTGGGCTGACAACCGTCAAGCAACCAACTTCGAGTGCACACTAACTCCGTGTGACTTAAATTGTTCAAATCAACTTTACAGGGAGTTATACCTGAAATCTTGATTTGCATAATACACGTCACTGTTCGTTAACAGAAACTCGAAATTATTCAAATCAACTTTACAGGGAGTTATACCTGAAATCTTGATTTGCATAATACACGTCACTGATCGTTAACAGAAAACCACAATTTAAGTCACACGGAGTTAGTGTGCACTCGAAGTTGGTTGCTTGACGGTTGTCAGCCCACTTTGAGGTCTGTGGATATAGAGGGAAAAAATTGGATCGGTGTCGGTTAGAGTTCCCGAGTAGCTCAGTGGTAGAGCGTTGGTACGTTAAACCAAAGGCCCCGGGTTCGATACCCGGCTACGGAACAATTTTTCCCTCGAAATTATTCATCCTTAACCTATGTTCCTCTCTCAAAGTGAGAGTCCAAGTTTCACAAATTATTATTATTATTATTATTATTATTATTATTATTATTATTATTATTATTACTACTACTACTGTATGTATTTATTCACACTGCAATGGGTATATACCCGGTGGCAGTGGTAACTAATTACACTCAATAATGACAATAATAACCTGTTAATTAAAAATACACTTAATAATAATACCAATAATTAATGCAAATAATTAATACTAACTATAATTAATAATAATAATAATAATAATAATAATAATAATAATAATAATAATAATAATAATAATAATAATAGGGAATATCCTAAATTAAATGAAGCACTATCACTTAAAATAACATTTAAAATAAATCTAATTTGTATCTTAAATCTAAGATCGAACTAAAACCCACGAGTATGATATGTTCATATCTGCACAAGTACCTTTCCACATTAAACTCATTTCGCTGTCAACTCACTCACTGCACTGGAACTACGACACATTTCACTGATTCTATCCTGATTTCACTAACACTTCAAAAACATTTCACTGTTCAAATACTTCGCACTGCCACTATAAACTATAAAGCTCCCCTGACAGGAACACGTTTCACTTACACTACACACTTCACTGACACAACACACTTCACTGACACAGCATAATTCTTCACTGATACAACACTTCAATTACAAAATATCATATACATCCTTTACATACTGTGTATAATTATCGTCTATTAGTAAAGTCCTTAAGCCTATTTTTAAATACGTTTTTGGTTGTTGGTAAAGCCTTTAGTAAGTCTGCAGGTAAAGCATTCCAGTCCCTGATAGTACTATTATTATTATTAGTAGTAGTAGTAGTAGTAGTAGTAGTAGTAGTAGTAGTAGTAGTAGTAGTAGTAGTAGTAGTAGTAGTAGTAGTAGTAGTAGTAGTAAGGAAATCAATTACAGGAAAACTGTTGTTTCTGCATAAAGTCAAGCTCTTTGTACATGAGCTATAAAAAATCAGTTTTCGAGAAAATGTTCCTTATGTAAGACATAATTTAACATTGCCAAGATAGGCAATTCCGTGCTCCCAAAAATTTTTGGCACTTCCCCACTTTTTTGTCCTCTTTTCTTTCCCTATTTTCTTCATGCATGGAATCTCAGCTCCCTGCTGCTGGACTTGCATTATAGCAGCGGTGTTATTAGAGACACTTCAGTCCGCGGTGATCGCCGTATCGGTGGTCAGAGGGGAGGTCAGTTCCGCTCTCTCAGCACGCGGCAAGTGTCCTTCCCTCTATTATTAAGGTCCCCGCAGATTGCTATCGTTAATTTCGTTGCTAAACATGCCCTTAACACAAAGCCACAGAGGTCGCAAATATGGAGACGCTCTTCGCTTCTAATATACCTGAGCCTTAATCCTAATGCATGCATTACTCCCCAAGGAGCAACTAAGTCCTCTGAACTTGCAAAGCCCTAGAACTTACGTACGTACAGTACGTGGTGACGTAGCGTCTGCTTTTGATTGCGGCGTCAGATCCCTTCAAGACGGCACGTAAAGCGACTCTTAGAGGGGAGGAATTACTTCTTACGTGCCCCAAAGTACATATTTATTCGTTATTATTATTATTATTATTATTATTATTATTATTATTATTATTATTATTATTATTATTTACTTACTTACTTACTTACAGACTTTTAAGGAACCCGGAGGTTCATTGCCGCCCTCACATACGCCCACCATTGGTCCCTATCCTGAGCAAGATTAATCCAGTCTCTATCATCATATCCAACCTCCCTCAAATCCATTTTAATATTATCTTCCCATCTACGTCTCGGCCTCCCTAAAGGTCTTTTTCCCCTCCGGCCTCCCAACTAACACTCTATATGCATTTCTGGATTCGCCCATACGTGCTACATGCCCTGCCCATCTGAAACGTCTGGATTTAATGTTCCTAATTATGTCAGGTGAAGAATACAATGCGTGCAGTTATTTTTATTATTATTATTATTATTATTATTATTATTATTATTATTATTATTATTATTATTATTATCATTATTATTATTATTATTATTATTATTATTACTTACTTACTTACTTACTTACTTACTTACTTACTTACTGACTTTTAAGGAACCCGGAGGTTCATTGCCGCCCTCACATACGCCCACCATTGGTCCCTATCCTGAGCAAGATTAATCCAGTCTCTATCATCATATCCAACCTCCCTCAAATCCATTTTAATATTATCTTCCCATCTACGTCTCGGCCTCCCTAAAGGTCTTTTTCCCCTCCGGCCTCCCAACTAACACTCTATATGCATTTCTGGATTCGCCCATACGTGCTACATGCCCTGCCCATCTGAAACGTCTGGATTTAATGTTCCTAATTATGTCAGGTGAAGAATACAATGCGTGCAGTTATTTTTATTATTATTATTATTATTATTATTATTATTATTATTATCATTATTATTATTATTATTATTATTACTTACTTACTTACTTACTTACTTACTTACTTACTTACTTACTTACTTACTTACTGACTTTTAAGGAACCCGGAGGTTCATTGCCGCCCTCACATACGCCCACCATTGGTCCCTATCCTGAGCAAGATTAATCCAGTCTCTATCATCATATCCTACCTCCCTCAAATCCATTTTAATATTATCTTCCCATCTACGTCTCGGCCTCCCTAAAGGTCTTTTTCCCCTCCGGCCTCCCAACTAACACTCTATATGCATTTCTGGATTCGCCCATACGTGCTACATGCCCTGCCCATCTGAAATGTCTGGATTTAATGTTCCTAATTATGTCAGGTGAAGAATACAATGCGTGCAGTTATTATTATTATTATTATTATTATTATTATTATTATTATTATTATTATTATTATTATTATTATTATTATTGTATAGAAAAGTCCGTATAGGTCAGTTACTGTCTGACACTTTTCCAATTCACTGCGAACTAAAGCAAGGAGATGCACTATCACCTTTAATGGTACTTTTTTCTCGAATATGCCATTAGGAAAGTCCAGGATAACAGAGAGGGTTTGGAATTGAACGGGTTACATCAGCTGCTTGTTTATGCGAATGACGTGAATATGTTAGGAGAAAATCCACAAACGATTAGGGAAAACACGGGAATTTTACTGGAAGCAAATAAAGAGATAGGTTTGGAAGTAAATCCCGAAAAGACAAAGTATATCATTACGTCTCGTGACGAGAATATTGTACGAAATGGAAATATAAAAATTGGAAATTTTTCCCTCTGGCCTCCCAACTAACACTCTGTATGCATTTCTGGATTCGCCCATACGTGCTACATGCTCTGCCAATCTCAAACGAATGGATTTAATGTTCCTAATTATGTCAGGTGAAGAATATAATGCGTACAGTTCTGTGTTGTGTAACTTTCTCCATTCTCCTGTAACTACATCTCTCTTAGCCCCAAATATTTTCCTAACAACCTTATTCTCAAACACCCTTAACCTATGTTCCTCTCGCAAAGTGAGAGTCCAAGTTTCACAACCATACAGAACAACCGGTAATATAACTGTTTTATAAATTCTAATTTTCAGATTTTTTGACAGCAGACTGGACGACAAAAGCTTCTCAACCGAATAATAGGCTAACAGGCATTTCTCATATTTATTCTGCGTTTAATTTCCTTCCGAGTATCATTTATATTTGTTATGTTGCTCCCAGGTATTTGAATTTTTCCTCCTCTTCAAAAGAGAAATTTCAAATTTTTATATTTCAATTTCGTACAATATTCTCGTCACGAGACATAATCATATACTTTTTCTTTTCGGGATTTACTTCCAAACCTATTTCTTTCCTTCTTCAAGTAAAATTCCGTATTTTCCCTAATCGTTTGTGGATTTTGTCCTAAAATCTTAATAATATTATTATTATTATTATTATTATTATTATTATTATTAATATTATTATTATTATTATTATTATTATTATTATTATTATTATTATTATTATTAAAGAGTGGAATTGCATCTAGATATGCTCATGTTGCATACGGCACATTCATTGGATCCAGACAGTCTTCATGTATTTCCAGATGCATGCAAGCAATTAGACAAGGATAATTAATACCTTGGTAATTATCTAGTTTCATAACAAACGTAGACTGCAGCTGCAAGTTCAGTTTTGTTATAATTGCTTGTCTGGAACTTGTTTTTACTTTATGTAATGCTCCAAATTAAATTAACCTAATTTCGGCGTCATTGTAAATTGTGTACAGATGTAGATACAGAAACATAACATTAGAAAATGGAAATTAAGTTCTAATGCAGAGTATTGGTAGCGTCTACCATCTTAGTTATGTGCATAGCGTATGTGCATTCAACTCAAATAGTCCGTGGTTCAATTCCCGGTTTGCTTAATGGAGAATATTTGTCTTCGTTAATGGAATTGGGTAACCTATCTCTCACTATTTATGCCTTTTTTCAGCAATTTGTTGAAAACAAGACTGGAGGTTTAAAAAAATAATCTGTGCACGTACTGTCCGTCCGAGTGGTTATGTAGCTTCTCGGTTTTCCCAACCCTTTTCTGCTGGTCCCTGTATTAACGATAGTGGCTGGACTGTTGGGCTCTTTTCTGAAAATATAATAATAATAATAATAATAATAATAATAATAATGATTTATTTTAGCTGGCAGAGTTAAGGCCGTAAGGCCTTCTCTTCCACTCAACCAGAAAAAAGTGTATATACATATGCATGAACTTGCAAAGAATTCAACAATTTGATTTAGATGAGAGTTACATGTATACAAGAGTTATTTACGAATTAAACAACAAAATACTATGAACTATTAATTAAACACTGAAATAAACTGTGTAGCAGAATTAAGCTAAAATACATAGAATGTTAATATATTTCAAATGATATTAGATAATAGAAAGAGATTATTATGAGACAATTTTGAAAATACAGCACAATCAGGATGATGTCTAAAGAAAAAAGTAACAGTGTAGTCAGTGATAGTTAAAATCAGTATGATTGGAGTGAAATGCTAATAAGGTTATCTTTTAAGCTGTTCTTAAAGGTGTTTGTTGTCTTGCAGCCCCTAGTATTTAGTATTAGTATTTATTTATTTAACCTGGTAGAGATAAGGCCGTCAGGCCTTCTCTGCCCCTCTACCAGGAGATTCCAACTACAATATCAACAATAAAATTACAATTAGTATTAAATTTACAATTACAATTACAAATAATATTACAGTTAGTATTAAATTTACAATTACAATAAAATCAAAGTACGAAAAGATTACCTGAATAATTAAAGCTAGATAATTTATCATAGAGAAACAAAGAATATTTTATATTTACTGAATTACAAATTAAACCTAGAATAACAAAATTGTATAGTGATGAAATTACTGAATATTGAAATATTTTGTGATAGATTAAAGAAACTATTTACAAGTAATCAATTACTGACCAAGTGCCTAGTAAGTTTTCGTTCGAATTCAATTTTATTTCGACAGTCCCTGATGCTAGCAGGTAGCGAATTCCAGAGTCTTGGCAGGGCTATTGTGAAAGAAGATGAGTATGAGGAGGTGCGATGGGATGGTATTGTTAGTATTGTTTCATGACGAGAGCGTGTGTTCAGATTATGGTGGGAAGAAAGGTAATTGAAGCGAGACGACAGGTACGAAGGAATAGAAGAGTTCAAGATTTCGAAGAGAAAGAGAAGTGAATGTACATTTCTTTTCTTATCTAGTTTAAGCCAAGCTATTGCTTCCAGGGATGGGGTAATATGATCATATTTACGAACATTGCTTACAAAACGTACACACAAATTATGAGCACGTTGAATACTTTGTGACAAGGAATTCCATTGACGCGAGGTGCTGTACAGAATTGAAAATCTGCGTAATATTATACAACAGTTTAAAACAATATAAGGGAAAGTGTCCCGTTATGTAACTGTCACGTGATTTCCTCCGTTTCAGTGACCCTACGACATAATCACCCACATGGACATTATGTATATGTATGTATGTATGTATGTATGTATGTATGTATGTATGTATGTATGTATGTATGTATGTATGTATGGGCTATTCCATATGAAATCGATCAGTGAAAAACCTTGAGAAACATCACGTGTTTGTCTGCTGGCCTTGCTTGCCTAGGCTAGCTCCCGTCTCACAGTCAGCTGGATACTTCAAGCGCATACTATTTATTTTCTTTATTTGATACTAGCCGTACCCGTGCGCTCCGCTGCACCCGTTAGAAATAAATATAAAGTAATTACATAATTAAAATAGGACATTTGATCCAGGGAACATTCGTGTTTGATATAAGGATAAATCGTTTAATATGTTACTTAATTTAAATTGTATTTAAATAATTAAAATGCGATCATTTTGATCCAGAGACCACTCATTTGGTCATAAAAATTATTTTAGGAAATACAGGAAACGAATGTACAGAATAGCCTATCAAGTTTTCTGTGCATAAGAAGCTATTTTAATCTTACCTGTCCTCGATTCACTCACAAGTTACTGTAATAACATTATAGTATTATGTCCATCTAGAGAAACTACACTTTCCACTGGTGAATTAATAATTAATTATACAAATCGGTTAATTCAGCTTCTGATATTACTTCATGCAAACACAGAAACATTGTCTGTAGGCTATGTTTGATAGCTATCGATTGTTGCTGTCCAAGGCCACTTATAGACGAAGTCATTTGTTTTTTAATTCATTACACGGCCTTAGATGGCAGTTATTTTAATTTTAAAACTCATTTATCTCATTAAATATCAGTCCTATCAAAATTTTTCAAGGAATAAAACTTATCGGAAATTATGTTTAAAGAAACTTTTGTTATGTAACATTTTTCACAAAAATCAATAATAAGCGAGATACTTTGATTTATTTAATTCAGGTCCCCTTATAACCCCTCTTTTAAATAATGTATTTTGAATGCCATATAGCCTAAAATCTAAGTTACAACGAACTTAATTTATATTCCAATTTTCATCGAAATCCGTTTAGCCATTATCGCGTGAAAAGGTAACAAACATACAGACAGACAGACAGACATACAAACAAAAATTTCAAAGAAGAGATTTTCGGTTTCAGGGTGGTTAATTATATATGTTAGGACCAATTATTTTTGGAAAATCGAAAATTACCAGAAAAATTTCGGCTATAGATTTATTATTAGTATAGATTTTCAATACTTTCTTATCAACATACCATCAGTAAAAAATATGTGTTTATTTGACTTTCAATGCGGAATCTAACCATATATTTTTAAAATATTTTTTTCCTAGCCAAAGGCGTCTTAATGAGGAAAAATTTAAATTTCTTCATTTCCATAAAAAGTAAGAAAATCTGTTTATATGTCAATATGAACTTTAATTTCTCAGCTTCAAAATAAATAATGATTTTGATCATTGGGTGAAAGGGTTTCGGAGCCACAACAGTTTAAAGTTGATAATTTTATGAAAATACGATAAATTTAAATATCTTTAATTTAAACACTATGAAGTTCTGATGCCTCAAACTTTGCACAAAGCACTGTATCACAGTTCTCTACGTACAAAAAAAAGTTTCATAGTGTTTAGAAATTGTAAGGTAAATTTTCTCTATATTTCGGTCGATTTGAGATGGAATAGCTCATATAGTTATATACAATAAAAGTAATTTGATACAGTTATATGAACACTTTTTAATGATGGAATAAAATTAATAAAATCGGTTAAAAACCATACATGTTTCGGAGGAATGCTCCTCCATCTTCAGTGGTAGTACCACGATTGTAACAAGAACATAAATTGTGTAAAACACGTGGTTGATAATACAATTTTTACAAATATACATAATTTAAAAATCAACAATTGTTAAAAATGAAATGACCTAAATGTTGTTCAGTTCGCATGCATATTATAAACTTAAATACATATAGTTAATTGTTATCGTGGATAAATCCGAAGGCCGGTCGGTCTTACGGCTGCAAACAAAATGTCAGACCATGCGCGAGAGTTCTCCTGCGTCGTTAATTTGTAGTCTGATCACGCAACGACGTTCTGTGCTCAGCAGAGACATCTTTTCACAAAAAATAGAAAGTCTTATCCCTTCATTCTTTTCAGATTTAAATGGGATTATATTAGAAACGTCAGTATATGGTCGGCCATGCTATTTCTTCTCGGAACATCCTACGTATCAAGACAGGCAGACATGTTACATACACGTCGTTATCCCTCCTAACAGGACAAATTGATGTATCCTTCAGCCTTATTTTATTTTCTGGAATTTCCTGTCTTGTATATTTGTGACATAATGGTTTTGTGTGCATATGTTACAGAAAACTGGTTTGTTTTCCAATATGTTATCAAATCGAAATACCTTCATACTCTCTTTTCTCTATTTTTATAATATTGTAATTGAGAGATGTTGCGGTATGATACATGGCAGTACATTATTCTCGTTTCAAAATGAGTAACATGAAGACAACTTGATAATTTGTCAGTACAAGGTATCTGATTTAAGCCGTTCATTTTTGTTTAGGCAGCCCAAATATAAACCCAGACATGTGGGAATCAGGAGTGTGTATAACGTCCATTGTTATTGTCACGTGAATGTTTACGAATTTTGTGTTTTCTTGTAATAATTTTATGTTAAACATGTATAGTAAATCTGTTATCTCAATAATTTATTTTCTTTCTGCGTTTCAGTATTTCTTATAGTCTAAATTTTCATTGGATAGTATTTTATTGAATCATTTCTCTTCTCATATTACATTTTAATTATGCAAGTTATATTCAATTCCTCAACTTATACATCTTGATTACACAACTTTTAACACTATTTATTTATTTAGTTATTTATTTATTTATTTATTTATTTATTTATTTATTTATTTATTTATTTATTTTGGTGTAGTTAAGGTCATCAGGCCTTCTCTTCCACAACACCAGGAATACAAATACAATAATAGAAATAAACAGAAAAAAATACACTATAAACAAAGTAGAGCCACACAAAAATATACACAGGTTGCAGTCACACAAACTTTAAATGAGTGATTAAGTGTCATAATTAACTGTATCCTAACTAATTAACAAATATAAACAAGAAACTTGCAATATCACTATCACTATATCACTTCGGAAAACGTATTATGTCTCTTTCACGTGTTAAATTTTATATTACCTTGTTAACATGTTTCGGCCTGCTATTGCCCATCTTCAGAACTGGTTGTTGCTGGTTTTGGCGCCTTTTGTTTTGTTTCCTGTGGGGGTGTGTTTGTGTGGTGTAATGTCGAGTCAAAGAGTGAGTGTGTTCTGAAATTGAGTTGTGTGTTGATAATTTCATTTGGATGTGTTTTTGTGTGTCTGTATATTTCGTATTGTTCTAGTGTGTTTAGTTTCTGGCTTTTTGATTGGCTGTGTAGAATTTTCATGTCTGTGTTGATGTCTCTGTAGGTGTGGTTAGCATTTGTGATGTGTTCTGCATATGTGGAATTGTTTTGTAATTTTGTTATGGCTGTGATGTGTTCTTTGTAACGTGTTTGAAACGATCTGCCTGTCTGTCCTATGTAGAAGTTGTTGCAGGTGTTACATTTGGGTTTGCATACGCCTATGTGGTTGTATTTGTCTGTGTGTTGACATGTTTTTGTAGAGTGTTATTTGTTCTGTATGCGATGTTGTAATTTAATTTCTTCAATGAGGTTGCAATCTTGTGTGTGTTTTGTTTTCATATGTTAGTGTGATGTATTTTTTGTGTTCTTGTGTTTGTGTTGTATTCTTATGTTTTTTTGTGATTATGTTCTGTCTTACGTATTATGTTGTCTATTATGTTAGGGTTGTATCCGTTTTCTTGTGCTATGTATTTGACTGTGTTTAGCTCTTCGTTGTAATCCTGTTGGCTCATTGGTATGTTGAGTAGTCTGTGTACCATTGTTCGGAATGCAGCTTGTTTGTGTTGTGTGGAGTCATTTGTTTTATTTCATTCGGAATAATAACAGACATAATAAGAAGGTACGTGTAAAGAACGTGGCGGACGAGAATTTTAATTTGCATGAATATTCATTTTACTTTCAAATCCATTTTTCCGTAACTATATTTTTCTTGATTCTTTTTTGTGCCAAATATTAATCAATCTGGATGAAACTTTTTCTGCAAGTATTTATGAGATATCTGCATGTTTCTATCCATTTATTTTGTGAGAAATGGTTGCTAATTTATTTTATTATTATTTTTATCATGACTTACAGGAAAAATAACATTTTTGAAATTTCAAAAAAAAAATAAGTGAATAAATGAGATATTTCACAAATTAAATGCATAGAATTGTATCTATGTCTTGTAAATGTATCCCTAAAAATTGAGAACTTCAACTAAAAACTTGGTTTTGAAAATATTTCTGAAAAAATAGAAAATAAATATCAGTAGCAAAAAACATTTTGGGAGTTCAAAATTTGGATATTTTACTTCTTTACTAGTAAACATACTCTCAAAATTTGTTTGGAAAAAATGGTTAGGGAAAAGATTGTCATTTTTTGTGGAGTGTCCCCTTAAGAGTATATGTACGTGAACGACCACAAATGAAGAGTCCACTGCAAAATGATGGATGTCACTTTCTTGTCGAAAATGAACCAAGACTGTCAATGTATAGCTTAAGACATATAGAATGTGCATAGAGAGTTATATGGCATTAACACTGATAGTCATTGTCCAGTAATGATCGGAAAATCACAGTTAAGCTTTGAGCGCTAAGCATTTCAAACTTTCAATTGCTTCTCCTGCAAAATGTATTCCAAATGACGCCCATCATTCTTGCAGTGGACTCTTCAAATATTATCAGAAAATGCAGGCTCTAAATTTCTAAAATTTTATAAGAAAATGAACTCGCAATTGGAAAAAAATTACAAGGCACCACAACAAGACTTACTGAACTTAAATATCTAATGAAAGTGTAAGAAAGGTTACTAATAATATTTTTGAAACCAGTTTTATCAGAGTATGAAAAAGAAAATCTGCAGTTATATAATTTGGTAACCATAACATTGTTATGGTGTCTCTGATATCTTTAATATTTTTCCTGCATGTAATAAACACTTATTTCTCAAAAGTAGACTACTCTCAGAGATGTAGAGTTGTTTATTTTAATACAATTAATTTTTTATTTGTCCCATATAAAATATATTAAAATTTACATAATTTTTTGTGACCTAATTTTTCTATTTTCAAGGAAATTGGCATTATTGTAGTCTACCTTTTGCATAAATGCATGTTAAATCAGTGTACACAATTTCAGAATTCTATCTCTAATGGTTGTGGAGTTATGAAATAATATGTGTGAAAATTTTCAAATTTTGGAAAATTTAATTTAAAGTAAAAAGTGAATTCTTAATAGTACATTATGCAACGAGCCTATAATGGTAGTTATTAAGACGAAAGTATGATTGTTTATGAAACGAGAGCAAGCGAGTTTCATAATTTTCATACGAGCGTCTTAATTACCATTATAGGCAAGTTTCATACGACTTTTTATGCTCGACCATATTTCTAACTTGAAATTATTTAAAATTAGGTCTTCTTATGGTTATGTGCGAACTGACCTGAATTGTGAGATGTGCGCAGACGCGAAAGTATTGATTTTTTCCGAGGCCGAATGTCATTGACCTTGGCAGAGAATAAGATGAAGATTACTCTGGTATAACCTGGAAATTGATTTAGAATTGAAAAACGAGATGACAAATTGAATTTATTTGAATACTATTTACAATTAACGCTAATTATTATAGTAACAGAACATAACCTTCTGCGACAGTATTGGATTTCCAGCCTCCGTGACTTTTCGCTAATTGTCTTTCGATTGCATATCCGAAAATAATCGATATAACGGTACAAAGCTGACTTGTCATTGGCTGAACACTTGAACTTTAATGAGTAGGTGTACTTTAATGACATGCATTAAAGGACTGCTACCAGGTGTATAATTACTACATTTCGGCATGGTCGAGCATAAAAATATTATTTTAGTAACCTTTTATCAAATACTAGCCGTACCCGTGCGCTCCGCTGCACCCGTTAGAAATAAATATAAAGTAATTACATAATTAAAATAGGACATTTGATCCAGGGAACATTCGTGTTTGATAGAAGGATAAATCGTTTAATATGTTACTTAATTTAAATTGCATCCAAATAATTAAAATGCGATCATTTTGGTCCAGAGACACTCATTTGGTGCAATGACAATTCCTTTAACAAGTTTCTTAATTTTTATTATATGCAACCATAGTTTAATGAAGATTGACATCATTTAGATTTAATGTGTATATTTTATTTTACATGAATTATAGGTAATAACTTAATTTTAACCCTTGTTTCCTACGTATTCAGTAAATGGCGCTTGGCCCACTATGGTTCTGAACCCTTCAAATAACTTAAATTGTATTATATAATATTACATATTATATTATATTATATTATATTATATTATATTATATTATATTATATTATATTATATTATATTATATTATATCAGAAGTTACTGTAATAACATTATAGCATTATGTCCATCTAGAGAAACTACACTCTCCAATGGTGAAATAATAATTAATTATACAATTCGGTTAATTTAGCTTCCGATATTACTTCATACAAACACAGAAACATTCTCTGTAGGCTATTTTTCATAGCTTTCGATTGTTGCTGTCCAAGGCCTCCTATAGACGAAGTCATTTCTTTTTTAATTCATTACGTTCATAATTCATTAAGTTATGGCAGTTATTTTAATTTTAAAACTCCTTTATCTCATTAAATATCAGTCCTATCAAAATTTTTCAAGGAATAAAACTTATCGAAAATTATTTTTAAAGAAACTTTTGTTATGTAACATTTTTCACAAAAATCAATAATAAGCGAGATATTTCGATTTATTTAATTCATGCCCCCTTATGACACCTCTTTGAAATAATGTATTTTCAATGCCATATAGCCTAAAATGTAAGTTACAAAGAACTTAATTTATATTCCAATTTTCATCGAAATCCGTTCAGCCATTATCGCGTGAAAAGGTAACAAACAGACAGACAGACAGACATACAAACAAAAATTTCAAAAAAGCGATTTTCGGTTTCAGGGTGGTTAATTATATATGTTAGGACCAATTATTTTTGGAAAATCGAAAATTACCAGAAAAATTTCGGCTACAGATTTATTATTAGTATAGATTTAAG
This sequence comes from Periplaneta americana, assembly GCF_040183065.1. Taxonomy (NCBI): domain Eukaryota; kingdom Metazoa; phylum Arthropoda; class Insecta; order Blattodea; family Blattidae; genus Periplaneta; species Periplaneta americana. The sequence continues at coordinate 209,312,195 of NC_091118.1, read as the reverse complement.
TTCTAATAGGTCTTGTTGTGGTACCTTGTAATTTTTGTCAAATTGTGAGTTCATTTCCTTATAAAATTTTAGAAAATTAGAGCCTGCATTTTCTGATAATATTTGTGGTCGTTCACGTACATATAACCTTACACCAGCATTATAATACTATAAATTATTTTACCTTATTTATAAAATATATATTATTCCATGTTATCTGAACTCGTCAGTCTGTGTTAGGAAGTGCATAGCTTCCATTTCAAGTTTCGTTCTCGCAGAGATGACTGGCTGAGTGGAACATCTCTCCCGAGCCCTTGAGCGCCATCAGACGTAAACCACACACGTCTCAAGTTGCTTTTCAATTAGCAGTACTCATGCGTCTCACGGTAATGTGTTGGTAACTGATAGGGCAGAGAGTAACTGTTTATGTAACAGAAGCTGCAGGTCACAAAACATCCAGGGAACCGGAGTGTTTTATCCCAACTAGATTATAGTTGGTAGACATATACGCCATATCATTAAGAGATGAAACATCTGTTAAACACAAGGCTTTAGTTAAACCAGAGCGGCTAGAGTTGATAAAATCATTGTTGGAATAATGTATAGCAGGAGGCCATGTATTACTCATAGTATAATGAAGTGTTTTGCTTCACATGTTTGTGAAAGTCACCGATAGGATTGTTTCCAAAATTATTCATTACAAGATATCTGTCTATCTATCTATCTGTCTGTGTCTGTCTATCTGTCTATCTATCTACCTGTCTATCTATCTGTCTGTCTGTCTATCTGTCTATCTATCAGTCTGTCTGTCTGTCTATCTGTCTATCTGTCTCTGCCTTTGTGTCTCTATCTATCTATCTATCTATCTATCTATCTATCTATCTATCTATCTATCTATCTATCTATCTATCTATCTATCTATCTATCTATCTATCTATCTATCTATCTATCTATCTATCTGTCTTTGTCTATCTATCTATCTGTCTGTCTATCTATCTATCTATCTATCTATCTATCTATCTATCTATCTATCTATCTATCTATCTATCTATCTATCTATCTATCTATCTATCTATCTACCTATCCATCTATCCATCTATCTACCTATCTATCTATCTATCTATCTATCTATCTATCTATCTATCTATCTATCTATCTATCTATCTATCTATCTATCTATCTGTCTGTCTGTCTTTGTCTATCTATCTATCTATCTATCTATCTATCTGTCTGTCTGTCTGTCTGTCTTTGTCTATCTATATATCTATCTATCTACCTACCTACCTATCTATCTATCTGTCTGTCTGTCTATCTATCTATCTGTCTGTCTGTCTGTCTATCTATCTATCTATCTACCTATCTATCTATCTATCTATCTATCTGTCTGTCTGTCTATCTATCTGTCTGTCTGTCTGTCTGTCTGTCTGTCTGTCTGTCTATCTATCTATCTATCTATCTATCTATCTATCTATCTATCTATCTATCTATCTATCTATCTGTCTGTCTGTCTGTCTTTGTCTATCTGTCTATCTATGTATCTATCTATCTATCTGTCTGTCTGTCTGTCTGTCTGTCTGTCTATCTATCTATCTATCTATCTATCTATCTATCTATCTATCTATCTATCTATCTATCTATCTGTCTCTGTTCCTCTCTCAAAGTAAGAGACCAAAATAATAATAATAATAATAATAATAATAATAATAATAATAACAACACTGTTTTGAAAAAAATTAAAAAATGAATTAAAATGTTAACCCCAAACCCAAAGCCGTTTCCCTTTAAAATTTTTGTCCTTATTTGTAGCAAACTAAATGACGTGGAACATTATTTTAAACTGAAATCCGTACTGTTTTTCAGTATTATATGAGTCAATTTACGTAATAAAATTTGGGTCAGTTTAGCTTTTCTTCCTTAATTTTTAGAAAGCTAGAAGACTTCGAGTGTTATTTCAAATTTAATCACACCAAATTGGTCGTAAAATATTTATAACAACTTGTATAGTATCTTATAATATATAAATTTTAAAAATTAGCTCCTTCGTCCTTTGTTTTAGCAGTGTAGCCAACTTAAAGACGTTATTCCCTTACACGATAAGTGTTTGCTCCATTTCTGAATGTTACATGCATTATCCTAAGTGGGAGCCAAACTTGGGACCGCACCGTATTAATTTCAAGTATGGCGATACATGCGCATTCAGTATTTATGACATTAAGAGTTTGAAGAGGACCTCATTAGAGGCGTGCCTGTACGTGCCGCAAGATTGCATACTTAACCCTGCAACACGAATTAATCGCATGTAAGACATGAGTCGGGAAATACATAATTGAAGACAGCTGTACCCAGGCAACCCGCATTACGAACGGCTTTTATGGCCTCCCAGCCGCTGTTTTAAGCCAGCCTTCTTTTCGTACTCTTTTGTTTTTCTCATTCAACTTCTTTTCTTGCCAACTTTGCCGTATATAATAAAGTTGTATAGAATCATGCTATCTAGGGCAGTATTGTGGCTCATTATTATTATTATTATTATTATTATTATTACTTACTTACTTACTTACTTACTTATTTACTGGCTTTTAAGGAACCCGGAGGTTCATTGCCGCCCTTACATAAGCCCGCCATTGGTCCCTGTCCTGTACAAGATTAATCCAGTCTCTATCATCATATCCCACCTCCCTCAAATCCATTTTAATATTATCCTCCCATCTACGTCTCGGCCTCCCTAAAGGTCTTTTTCCCTCCGGCCTCCTAACTAACACTCTATATGCTTTTCTGGATTCGCTCATACGTGCTACATGCCCTGTCCATCTGAAACGTCTGGATTTAATGTTCCTAATTATGTCAGGTGAAGAATACAATGCGTGCAGTTCTGCGTTGTGTAACTTTCTCCATTCTCCTGTAACTTCATCCCTCTTAACCCCAAATATTTTCCTAAGCACCTTATCCTCAAACACCCTTAACCTGTGTTCCTCTTTCAAAATGAGAGTCCAAGTTTCACAACCATAAAGAACAACCGGTAATATAACTGTTTTGTAAATTCTAACATTATTATTATTATTATTATTATTATTATTATTATTATTATTATTATTATTATTCATTCATTCATTCATTCATTCATTCAGTCATAATGTTCTACCCAAGGGCAGGTCTTTCACAGCAAACCCAGCTTTCTCCAGTCTTTCCTATTTTCTGCCTTCCTCTTTGTCTCCTCATATGATCCATATATCTTAATGTCGTCTATCATCTGATATCTTCTACCCCAAGCTCTTCTCCCTTGACCATTCCTTCCTGTGCATCCTTCAGTAGATAGTTTCTTCTCAACCAATGACCCAGCCAATTCCTTTTTCTCTTTCTGATCAGTTTCAGCATCATTCTTTCTTCACCCACTCTTTCCAACACAGCTTCATTTCTTATTCTCTCTGTTCACATCACATGTTTCATTCTTCTCCATAATCATATTTCAAATGCTATTATTATTATTATTATTATTATTATTATTATTATTATTATTATTATTATTATAAAAATTGGAAAATTCTCCTTTGAATAGGTGGAAAAATTCAAATACCTGGGAGCAACAGTAACAAATATAAATGATACTCGGGAGGAAATTAAACACAGAATAAATATGGGAAATGCCTGTTATTATTCGGTTGAGAAGCTTTTATCATCTAGTCTGCTGTCAAGAAATCTTAAAGTTAGAATTTATAAAACAATTATATTACCGATTGTTCTTTATGGTTTTGAAACTTCGACGCTCACTTTGAGAGAGGAACATAGGTTAAGGGTGTTTGAGAATAAAGTGCTTAACAAAATATTTGGGGCTAAGAGGGATGTAGTTACAGGAGAATGGAGAAAGTTACACAACACAGAACTGCACGCATTGTATTCTTCACCTGACATAATTAGGAACATTAAATCCAGACGTTTGAGATGGGCAGGGCATGTAGCACGTATGGGCGAATCCAGAAATGCATATAGAGTGTTAGTTGGGAGGCCGGAGGGAAAAAGACCTTTGGGGAGGCCGAGACGTAGATGGGAAGATAATATTAAAATGGATTTGAGGAAGGTGGGATATGATGGTAGAGACTGGATTGATCTTCGTCAGGATAGGGACCAATGGCGGGCTTATGTGAGGACGGCAATGAACCTGCGGGTTCCTTAACAGCCAGTAAATAAGTTATTTTTATTATTATTATTATTATTATTATTATTATTATTATTATTATTATTATTATTATTATTATTATTATTATTAATTGGATGACATTGCGAATTTACCCTCTTTGGTGATATCTAATATTAATTGGCAACACTGAAGAATAAAATTAGCCTTTTAGGAACTCTCTTACGTGATCCTCACTATACATGTGTATATAAAATAGAGATGCTCTTCTCGTGGAATTAATGAAAAATAACACTGTTTGTTTTCCCTAAACCCTCTCTAGAAAGCTTGTGAGTTCCTCGCCTTAAGTTCAACTTTATCTGTTGTTTGTTTCTTTAGCTTAGACTTCAATTTACGAAATTTCTTTTCCCCTTTTCTTTCGTTTTTATCACTCCCATGCTCCCCCTCTTTTTCTCTCTCTGTCCCTCCTCTTTTATTCAGATTCCTCTTCCCTCTCTCTTTACTTATGTATCTGGCCGCTATCCGTTCGTCCCTTCGCAGTATTTAATTCATGACGCTCTCCACGTGTTCCTGATCGCGCATGCGCATCGACATCGCCAGCTTTACCCTTTAATGCCGCCACGAGCCGAATAAGTCCGTAACTAAGTGGCAGGCTGTTCGATTCCCGGCGCTGGCTTGTGCAAGTGGGGAAAGTCCGAGGGTGCGAGTTACCCCAGAGACTCAGTTTTATAAATGTTTGCCATCCCCCTCCATTTCAGAGCAGTGTTCAAAATAAATGGTAACAACTGATGCTATGGGATGCTTTTATCCTTCTTAAGTTATTTTGATAGCCCGTATATTCAGTTTCACGTTGTAAGTATCGTTGTCATAATATGAAGTTCGTTGTTGTCATGGAAACGAATAACACTAAATGCACATATCAGTGATTGTAATGCCTACTCTATCTTTGTAAGAGGTAATAGTCCTTCACGATCACCTAGCGGTATGTGTCTCTCTTAAGTATTCCTATTTATCTATTGCTTTTTCTACCTCTTAATTAGCTGTCTACTTTATAAAGTGTGCTCATTAAATGTGGAATATTACTCATAACTTCTTACATTTTAACTCTACAAAAAAAAAAGATTTTTTTACAGAAGCTGTTGAAAATAAACCGTACAATATTTATTTATTTATTTATTTATTTATTTATTTACTTATTTATTTATTTGGTTGTTTGTTTGTTTGTTCGCCTCTCTGTCTATTTACTTATTTATTTATTTATTTATTTATTTATTTATTTATTTATTTATTTGTTTGTTCGCCTCTCTGTCTATTAATTTATTAATTAATTTATTTATTTATTTGTTTGTTTGTTCGCCTCTCTGTCTATTTATTTATTTATTTATTTATTTGTTCGCCTCTCTGTCTATTTATTTATTTATTTATTTATTTATTTGTTCGCCTCTCTGTCTATCTATTTATTTATTTATTTGTTTGTTTGTTTGTTTGTTTGTTTGTTTGTTTGCCTCTCTGTCTATTTATTTATTTATTTATTTATTTATTTATTTATTTGTTCGCCTCTCTGTCTATTTATTTATTTATTTATTTATTTGTTTGTTTGTTCGCCTCTCTGTCTATTTATTTATTTATTTATTTATTTATTTATTTATTTATTTATTTGTTCGCCTCTCTGTCTATTTATTTATTTATTTATTTATTTATTTGTTCGCCTCTCTGTCTATTTATTTATTTATTTGTTTGTTTGTTTGTTTGTTTGTTTGCCTCTCTGTCTATTTATTTATTTATTTATTTATTTATTTGTTCGCCTCTCTATCTATTTATTTATTTATTTATTTATTCGTTTGTTCGCCTCTATGTCTATTTATTTATTTATTTATTTATTTATTTATTTATTTATTTATTTGCTTGTTCGCCTCTCTGTCTATTTATTTATTTATTTATTTATTTGTTCTCCTCTCTGTCTATTTATTTATTTATTTATTTGTTTCTTCGCCTCTCTGTCTATTTATTTATTTATTTATTTATTTATTTGTTCGCCTCTCTGTCTATTTATTTATTTATTTGTTCGCCTCTCTATTTATTTATTTATTCATTTATTTATTTATTTATTTATTTATTTATTTATTTATTTGTTCGCCTCTCTGTCTATTTATTTATTTATTTGTTTGTTCGCCTCTCTGTCTATTTGTTTATTTATTTATTTATTTATTTATTTGTTTGTTCGCCTCTCTATTTATGTATTTATTTATTTATTTGTTTGTTCGCCTCTCTGTCTATTTATTTATTTATTTGTTCGCCTCTCTGTCTATTTATTTATTTATTTATTTATTTATTTATTTGTTCGCCTCTCTGTCTATTTATTTATTTATTTTTTTATTTATTTATTTATTTATTTATTTATTTGCCTTTCTGTCTGTCTGTTCGCATAATTTTTTTTTTCCTACCAACGTGTCATTTTTGTTATACAGTCTGATCCGTTTGGGTATGGATAATATTAATTTATTATTATAAAGGGGTTCACTCAGCCTCCTATAAAATTGAGTACTGGGTCTTTCCCGGGGGTAAAAGGCGGTCAGAGCGTGGTGCCGACCACACCACCTCATTCTAGTGCCGAGGTCATGGAAAGCATGGGGCTCTACCTCCATGCCCCCCAAGTGCCTTCATGTCATGTTACGGGGATACCTTTACCTTTTTACCTTTATAAAGCTATTATGATAGTAGGAAAATTTCTTGCTGGTTATATTATGATAAAAAGATGGGAGTTTCCATACATGACAATCAACAATGCATAATCTGAAAGAACAAATGAAAATCGTAGATGATTGAAATGGCTAGTACAAATCAACAGAGGGCACAATGAGTTCTTTGGTATGCTAAATTTGACAGTGTTAAAAGAATTCAAAGGGAATTTCGACGTGAGTATGGTGTGCGTAATGTACCTAAATACAATTCTCTATTGTTGTATTGAACATTTGTAGAAACAGGTTCTGTGTTAAAAAATGCACAAGGTCTCAGGCTAAACCCAGTACGAGAAGCAGCTATCTCTTGGCTTGGCCCCCAAACTCCTCAGATTTATTTATTTTATTTTATTTTAAATCCACCACCAACAGAAGCAGGCTTCCAATTACAGGTGGCTTAACAGATACATACACAAAATACATAATAAAAGAAAAAAACAACAAAACAAAGAACACAAACGAAAGAAAGAAAATACATAATGGTAATAGATGCTAGAATATAATATTACAGTTAATATAGTGCCAAATGTCAATATAATGATGCAAAATTATTTAAAAAACTAAAGTAAAAACATTATAATACACTTCTTCATAATTTAAATATCTAAGGAAATACAATGGTTTTTAATATTGTATGAAATTCTTCAATTGTTAAACTGAAATCCAATTGAGAATCATAGTTTAAAGACAGAGAGTTGTAAGGATTACACATAACAAACAATGGAGAGTTCTTGAAGAAAACAACTCTAGGAATAGGACTGACTTCTTCGTGTGGGGTTTTGTTAAAGACATTGTCTATTCACAGAAACCCAGGAACATTGATGATCTGAGAGTAAAAATTACTCAGGCTTTTCAACAAATCACCCCTCTTCTGTTACAACGGACATGGGCTGAACTGCATCACCGTTATGAGTTGTGCAGGGTGCGCAATGGGGGTCATGTTGAGCTCTGAGGAATCTCCCATCTTTCAACAAATAAAGTTCAGTAGTAAATGTTTTACGGTGTTTTTATTTTATCCATACCAAATCGGATCACCCTGTATATTACTATTTCTAATTAATTTCGTTTTGATGCATGTATTCTGACTGATAGTTTAGAAAAGTGACAGTTGCCATGGATACGAGCGAAATGCTCTTAGATGTGCATAACATCTGACTGCAAGATCCATTTCGCGTTGCTGTGCTAAATTAAAAGAAAAGCATGTAACGCCCCTCCTAGCAACGTAATGAACTACGTAATATGCTAAAATATGAAATGGTGGTCATGTTACTAGTCTGTCTGCAGTGGCGTACTCCATTTGCGTACATATTTACCTGCAAAAAAAAAAAAAAAAAAAAAAGAGCGTAGCCCATTAGCTTTCACTTGCCACAGCCATTAGCACGTGACCTTCTTCATATTCAACAAGCGAAAACGGCCCAAGACGAAATTCTCCCGCGGGTGCCTCGGAACTTTATACTTAGCGTGGTTGTTGCTTGTTTCTATTTCCTCATGAAATGACTCGCTCATACCGAATTTGTACTCTTAGCCTCACAAACTGGCGAACTTAATTCAATTCTCTTATAAAAATAGGCCTAGTTTTTATACATCTTAGTGTTTTATGAATTGTACAGGGACATCATTTTATTTTTATTGACATTTCTAATATTAACCTGGCTATACCTTTGGATTAACGGCTGGAGTTAGATGATACTGGCGTAAAATACAAATCACTTTACTAGATATAGGAGGGAAGAAAAGTAGTTCATCCATTTATGTAAACTAGGAAATATCGCAATTTTGAGTTTGATGCCATCTGTACGCCACTGGCAGCACTACACCACGCCGACACAGTTTTAGACAAATACTATTGATATGATATTAATTAATATTGACATGAATAATTGAAATTAACGTGAAATTAAGTTGGGCTACGAGGTTGTGGGTTCGATCCCGGGCCATGTGCATGGCATTTAAGTGTGTTTAAATGCTAAAGCCTCATGTCAGTAGATTTACTGGCATGTAAAAGAACTCCTGTGGGACAAAATTCCGACGACGCTGATATAACCTCTGCAGTTGCGAGCGTCGTTAAATAAACCATAATTTGAATTTTGAACTTTGGCTGTCGGACCCGGGACTGCAGTTATCGTAACCTAGAACTCTGCCAACTGCTCTACCAAAGAGCCTTAAACAACACTTACATGGACTTTGTACAGCATGTGACAGGCTGGATGTGAAAGCTGGACTCCGTTGTCTCGAATTGAAAACACACAATGCATGGCACAGACACACGAAATTACATCACGTGACTTGTGACGCAGTTGCAGTTAATTCTCTTTCATTATTAAAACCGAATTTCAATTTATTTGCTCTTTGGGGTTATAATGACATTGACATAATTGACGCTTTTTTAAAAATCCTAATGAATTTCAAACGTAGCGTTTTCATTATTGTAGAAAATTGTTTTCATATATCGCCCTAACATATGATTACTACCTATTTAATAAAAGTCATAATGAATTTTATATTTTATAATAATGTAATAAGTATCTTCATAGTATAATAAATATGTGAGTATTGCCAACCAATCGAATTTATAATTACCTCTTGTTACAGTACGTGCCTTGTATGAAGTCGGTTTTAATTTTAACTAGTAATTAGTAAAAATTGAAATATAATTAACGTGTTATGGTCCAAATTAATGTTTTGTGATCTATTCTAAATAAAGGGTTCGACATTCACCGATCTGTAGTACAGAAATACAGGAAAGTAATGAATATTTTTAACGTTCGCCGGCCTGGATATGAAAATGGTAAAAATAAGCCTTCGTATTGGTTATTAAAATTACAATTATTGACTCTATTCAAACAAAACTACATAAAATGCTAAACACCTGTAAAGACCATGAAAGCAATATACCGCCAAATGCGTTGAATTGTCACCCAAATTGAGATAAAAATTAAAAACAAGCAAGCGAGGCGAAGTATCATTCTTTCTTCACCAACTCTTTCCAACACAGTTTCATTTCTTAATCAGTCTGCCCATTTCACATGCTCCATTATTCTCCATATCCACATTTAAAATGCTTCTAGTCGTTTGTCTTCACTTCGTCGTTAGATCCATGTTTCTCCTCCATACAGTGCCACACTCCACACAAAGCACTCCACTAGTCTCTTCCTTAGGAGAATAGTAGGGCCGTTCCAGAATCAGTCTTCTGGATATGATGAGAACATTGGGCTTATTTCCATGAAAATCTCTGGATGTTTCTTGCTGTATCAGAATGTCTTTCCTTCTTATTTCATATTACTTGTAACTTACTTACTTACTTACTTACTTTTAAGAAACCCGGAGGTTCATTGCCGCCCACACATAAGTCCGCCATTGGTCCCTATCCTGAGCAAGATTCATCCAGTCTCTATCATCATATCCCACCTCCCTCAAATCCATTTTAATATTATCTTCCCAACTACGTCTCGACCTCCCCAAAGGTCTTTTTCCCTCCGGCCTCCCAACTAACACTCTATATGCATTTCTGGATTCGCCCATACGTGCTACATGTCCTGCCCATCTCAAACGTCTGGATTTAATGTTCCTAATTATGTCAGGTGAAGGATACAATGCGTGCAGTTCTGCGTTGTGTAACTTTCTCCATTCTCCTGTAACTTCATCCCTCTTAGTCCCAAATATTTTCCTAAGAACCTTATTCTCAAACACCCTTAACCTATGTGAGAGTCCAAGCTTCACAACCATAAAGAACAACCCGTAATATAACTGTTTTATAAATTCTAACTTTCAGATTTTTTGACAGCAGACTGGATGATAAAAGCTTCTCAACTGAATAATAACAGGCGTTTCCCATATTTATTCTGTATTTAATTTCTTCCCGACTATAATTTATATTTGTTACTGTTGCTCCCAGATATTTGAATTTTTTCACCTCTACAAAGGATAAATTTCCAATTTTTAAATTTCCATTTCGTACAATATTCTCGTCACGAGACATAATCATATACTTTGTCTTTTCGGGATTTACTTCCAAACCTATCTCTTTACTTTCTTCAAGTAAAATTTCCGTGTTTTCCTTAATCGTTTGTGGATTTTCTCCTAACATATTCACGTCATCCGCATAGACAAGAAGCTAATGTAACCCGTTCAATTCCAAACCCTCTCTGTTATCCTGGACTTTCCTAATGGCATACTCTAGAGCAAAGTTAAAAAGTAAAGGTGATAGTGCATCTGACAGAAACTGTCCTATGCGGACTGCTGTACGTCTCAGTGAGAGACATTTAATTAATCGAACTAGTTTCTTGGGAATACCAAATTCAATAAGAATATCATATAAAACTTCTCTCTTAATCGAGTCATATGCCTTTTTTAAATATATGAATAACTGATACGCTGTACCCTTATACTCCCATTTTTTCCACCAATATCTGTCGAATACAAAATATCTGGTCAATAGTTGATCTATTACGCCTAAAACCACACTGATGTTCCCCAATAATTTCATCTACATATGGAGTTAATCTTCTCAAAAGGATATTGGACAAAATTTTGTACGACGTCAACAAAAGTGATATTCACGAAAGTTACTACAGTTAGTCTTGTCCCCCTACTTAAAGATAGGTACGATTATGGACTCCTTCCATTGTTCTGGTACAATTTCTTTTTCCCAAATAGCAAGTACAAGCTTATAAAGATATTACTTGTACCAGGTTAAAAAAATGGTATTTAATTAATTACGTGTGAGCTGTAGTGTCTACCTTGCACGAACATCGAACTCACAACAATTTAGATGCATGTACTGGTTAGCTCTCCGGTATCATCGTAATATAATGCATCCACAAGCAAAAGGCATTACGCCATAACGTCAAGACATTTGAATTAATACGCATAAAGCCAGTACATTAACAGTGATAAAATTGTTTAATGTACTGTAATAAACCTTCATAGTTCCATGTATGTACCTGGCTACATCAATTTGTGCCGTATACAAGTTATAAGACGCCGTGTTGCCATGACGATGAGAAGAATATGTTCGTGACTTACTTCATTATCATTTATTTATCATTATTTTCATCTTTATTCGGCTTATCATTACGAACTTACCCCATTACTGTAATCATCTTATGTGTCTTATCTACTATCAGCATTACAATTTTATTATCATTGTCCCTATACTTATCAGTTATCATCACATTCATTATCAAAGTGTCATGATTTTCATATATTTGTCAAAGAAAATATTGTTTTCCTTCAGCCTGGGATATAGGAAACATTATTATTAATTATGACTATTACACTTTTACTACGTCATACTAATTTTGACCAATAAAACTGTACGGAATTACGTCTTTCAACAAATCATGACTGCATATCCTACAATTTGTATCACCTCCATAGCATTTGTTTTTATCACCTCCCTAACATTTGTTTGTTTTCATCCCTTCTCTAGCATTTGTTTCTTTGTTTGCCAACATTGTGCTTTGAATAATTGTATACTTTAAAATGATTCATGTTTATTTCGTCATCCTTAATTAAAACTTTTCCATCATTTATCTTGTTTATATTATTTAGGTTATGTTATAGCTTCTGCCGTATGAGATTGTTTAATATTGATAAGTGAAGTGGAATGCAACTGTTTTAATAAAAATGAAACTGAATCAACAAAGCCTTCTTGACTAGTAATCGTCCATAGAGTTCAGTGAAGATTATATAGTTGGTACAACTGGTAACAACAGAACACTGATCATAACATTTTCATATATTTCTTTTCAACTCCTTTCCTTCCCTTTATCTATTCGTTTTCAACTCCCTGCTCTATCTACATCTATTTCTTTTCAACTCCCTGCCCTACTTACATTTATTTCTTTTTCAACTCCCTGCCATATCTAGATCTCTTCTTTTTTCAACTCCCTGTTCTATCTACATCTATTTCTTTTCAACTCCCTGCTCTATCTACATCTATTTATTTTCAACTCCCTGCTCTATCTACATCTATTTCTTTTCAACTATCTGCTCTATCTACATCTACGAGTATTTCTTTTCAACTCCCTGCCCTACTTACATTTATTTCTTTTCAACTCCCTGCCATATCTAGACCTCTTCTTTTTTCAACTCCCTGCTCTATCTACATCTATTTATTTTCAACTCCCTGCTCTATCTACATCTATTTCTTTTCAACTCCCTGCCCTACTCACATTTATTTCTTTTCAACTCCCTGCCATATCTAGATCTCTTCTTTTTTCAACTCCCTGTTCTATCTACATCTATTTCTTTTCAACTCCCTGCTCTATCTACATCTATTTATTTTCAACTCCCTGCTCTATCTACATCTATTTCTTTTCAACTATCTGCTCTATCTACATCTACGAGTATTTCTTTTCAACTCCCTGCCCTACTTACATTTATTTCTTTTCAACTCCCTGCCATATCTAGACCTCTTCTTTTTTCAACTCCCTGCTCTATCTACATCTATTTATTTTCAACTCCCTGCTCTATCTACATCTATTTCTTTTCAACTCCCTGCCCTACTCACATTTATTTCTTTTCAACTCCCTGCCATATCTAGATCTCTTCTTTTTTCAACTCCCTGTTCTATCTACATCTATTTCTTTTCAACTCCCTGCTCTATCTACATCTATTTCTTTTCAACTCCCTGCTCTATCTACATCTATTTATTTTCAACTCCCTGCCCTATCTACATCTATTTCTTTTCAACTCCCTGCCATATCTAGATCTCTCCTTTTTTCAACTCCCTGCTCTATCTACATTTATTTCTTTTCAACTCCCTGTCCTTTCTACATATATTTATATATTTCTTTTCAACTCCCTGCCCTATCTACATCTATTTCTTTTCAACTCCTACGTCTATTTCTTTTCAACTCTCTGCCCTATTTACATCTATTTCTTTTCAACTCCCTGCTCTATCTACGTCTATTTCTTTCCAACTCCCTGCTCTATCTACATCTATTTCTTTTCAACTCCCTGTCCTATCTACATGTATATTTCTTTTCAAATCCCTGCTCTATTTACATCTATTTCTTTTCAACTCCGTGCTCTATCTACATCTATTTCTTTTCAACTCCCTGCTCTATCTACATCTATTTCTTTTCAACTCCCTGCTCTATCTGAATCTATTTCTTTTCAACTTCCTGCTCTATCTATATATATTTCTTTTCAACTCCCTGCCCTATCTACATCTATTTCTTTTCAACTCCCTGCTCTATCTACATCTATTTCTTTTCAACTCCCTGCTCTATCTACATATATTTCTTTTCAACTCCCTCTCATATCTACATACATTTCTTTTCAACTTCTTTCTCTATCTTTAGTTATTAATTCTCCTCGTCTATATCTTCACATTCTTTCACTGTCTTTATTTTTCTATTCTTAATATATATTTCTATTTCATTTCTTTATTTTTTTTCTTTTTCTTTTCCTCGTCATTTCGCAATCACTGTTCTTTCTTCGTCATCATTACCCATTTTCTTATTTATCAATATTTGTATTCTAAACGTCTTTCTGTTCTTTCTCTCTCGTCCATATCTTCAAATCCTTTTTTTTTTTTTCATCATATTTATAATTTTCTTCGTCTTCCTGATCTTCCCCTGTAATTCTCTTTCCCCTCTTCTACCTAATTTTCTTCCCTTCTCTGTCTCTACATTTCTATCTCCGTCTCCTCGTCTTCTGCTTTTCCTTTCCTTTTCCTTCTTTTGCCCTCCTTTCGAACTGTCTCCTCTTCTCTTTTCGAACTGCAGGTAGATCATTTCAACCACGCCAAACACTCCTCACTATCTCGATTGGATCCGTGCTCGGTTCCACTTACCCCACGCTTGCAGCCTATATATATTGTAAGATCTGCAAAATACGTAGTAATAGTCTTAAAATCGTGACGTCAGACGTAACTAAGCATCCTGTTTGTTCCCGATCATCCCCTTGAACAAAGAACGTCTCCTCGCTGGTCGTTCCTTGTAATAACCTAAGGTGACTTGATACTTAGCTCCAGACGCACTCCATTATTCAATTGTTTTGTAGCCTCGAAGCAAGGTAGGGGATTATTAACGATGGACTAATTAGCTACTCTCTGTTGTGTCTACGTCACGTTTAATAATTAACCGCGAAGCCGACAAACACGAACAAACAAGATATCGATTCGCAAGCAGCCCGCCTCACGGCCCGATCGTTACGAATGTGCGCATTAAAAGACAACGTGTGAACAGGGCCTCGTCGTCATTTGAAAACTCGCACAAAGGGAAAAGATTTACAATTATAAAGAGCGTGCATTACAGGCTCTAAATAGTTAAACCATGCTGCTGCTTAAAATTAAAGCCACAAACAAAATTATGCCGTCGAATTTAGAGTTACTTAAAACAAACAGTATTTTTGAATGTAACTTATTATATTTGAAGTTCTTATTTTTATCTAACATAGCAATAATCAGCTGTGACACATTTTATAATTATATGTTTACGAGTTTTGTAACAATTCAGCTTCTTCATGACATTCCTAGCTCTGTTCCGAATACACCGCGGATTAAAAGCGTAATGTGCTCATTGGTTCAATTAATCATTGCAAGCTAGTAGGCTGTTCGGCGTACTGAGTTCGAGTCTTCCATAAGTATTTATTTATCTATTTATTTATTTACTTGCTTATTTTGTTGTGTATTTATTTACTTACTAATTTATTTATGTATTTATTTATTTACTCATTTATTTATGTATTTAATTATTGCTTATTTATTTATGTCTTTGTTTGTTTATTTTCTTGTTCCTTTACTCATTTATTCATTTAGTGTTCTGCCCTACGCCAGGTCTTTCACTGCAAACCCAGCTTTCTCTAATGTTTCCTATTTTCTACCTTCCTTTTCGTTCTTTATTTATATATTTACTTATTTATTTGTTTATTTATTTTGTTATTTCTATATTTATTTATTTACTTGTTTACTTATTGTACACTTATTTATTTATTCACTTATTAATTAATTAATTTATTTATTTATTTATTTATTTATTTATCTATTTATGTATTTATATCTACTGGCAGAATTAAGGCTGAAGTTATTGAAGAATGGAGAAAGTTACACAACACAGAACTGCACGCATTGTATTCTTCACCTGACATAATTAGGAATATTAAATCCAGAGGTTTGAGATGGGCAGGGCATGTAGCACCTATGAGCGAATCCAGAAATGCATATAGAGTGTTAGTTGGGAGGCCGGAGGGGACAATACCTTTGGGGAGGCCGAGACGTAGATGGAAGAATAATATTAAAATGGATTTGAGGGAGGTGGGCTATGATGGTAGAGACTGGATTAATCTTGCACAGGATAGAGACCAATGGCGGGCTTATGTGAGGGCGGCAATGAACCTCCGGGTTCCTTAAAAGCCATAAGTAAGTAAGTATGACTTTTGTATATGTGTAGAAGTATGACACCTAAGAACGAAAATTGGGGAAAGCGACCTTTGACCCACCTTGTATTCCTTCATTCCTTTTATCCTTGAATTTCTTACAAATCACCAGTTTGTATGTTTGATAAACGTGTTTGACTTTAGAATTGTGAGTTTATATCTGAACAAAACAGCATGACTTCTCCTTTGAAAACGCCCAAACACGGCGTTATTCTCCCAAGATACTTTGTAGGTTATGTGGAAAACATAAAGCGACAGCGATAGACATGTTTATACTCATATCTCCTTAATCTAACTTCAGACACTCCAAGTACCCTAACTCAAAATTTTCTGGAGAGCATCCCCTATTTCCTGTTTAACTTTGGACGATTTTACTGGATTATCCTGTATATGTTTCTCAAAATTATTTAAGATGTGCCTACTTTTCTTTCTTTCAGTCGATAATCCGATACGCCCTAATTTTCTGGGGAAATGGAACCAAAATTGGAAGCGTCTTCATTTTACAAAAGAAAGCCATTAGAATCTTATGTAAAGCAAACTATCTGGAACATTGTCGGCCGTTTTTCAGACAATCACGGACTTTAACAACCATAAATTTGTATATATATGATCTAGTACTTTACACTCGACAAAATATCGACGATTACTCATTAGTGGCCAATATACAGGATCATGAAATTAGAAATAGTGAACAAATTAATATTCCATATTGTAGATTACACAAGAGCAACACAAACTTTTTAATTATGGGGATGAAATTATATAATAAGCTCCCCAGTCAATATTATAAATTACCAATCAATAGCTTCAAAACCAGATTTTACAATTGGTTATTAAATAATCCTTTTTATTCTGTTGCTGAGTTTTTCAACACAAATTTGTATGAAATTGTATTTTAATAAATAAGTTTAATTGTAATTTAATTAGTTTTCTTTAATTTAAAAGTTTCAAATTATTTCATGTTTTCATTGTATTATTTAAATTTTACTGTTCCTTTTATTAGTGTTTTTAAAAATGTATTTATATGTTTTTCAATGTATTCTGACGAAGCCTAAAACTGTATGTCTAATGGCCAAATAAATTGAATTGAATTCAATATAATAACATTAAATGTATTAGATTTGCTACAGATGATAACGTGTCCAAGTTCTTGGGGCAGATCTTAATGCCATCCATCTCTAATTAACTGAAACTCTTGCAGAACAATGGCACAAGCTTATTATGAAGTTCTCAACTCTGTTTAATTACCCCCGAGTTCGATTTTATAAAACTGAATCTTTTGTTACTAGTTTGACCAATGCAGACTGTTCCTCACGAGGAATATCGTATTTCCTCGAGACAGATGAGAAGCGAAATATAAAAAGAGAAGATGGCGACGCTGCGCGTGCTGAGATGGCTAACGACGGCATCAAACTTTAAGAACCGGAAACTTTTTGTGCGACTTCTGGCTCGACCATAGTAGCGTCAAAATCTTTTGGCGTGTTATAAAATCCGGACGAAAACTTATTTCTTCTTTGTCTTCTTAATTTATATTGTCCAAGAAAGGTGTTTGTCGGAGCAATGAGCATCTTTACTTACAACGTCGCAAATTTCTAACGCAATAATTAACAATAGATCCCTATTAGAAACAACAACAACCAAATTTCTTGGCTTAAAAATCGATAACGTGTTAAATTGGAAAAATCATATTAAAGAAATTACCCCCAAACTAAATTCAGCTTGTTTTGCTGTTAGATCTATGCAAAAGATAGTAAATATCAATACCTTAAAAACAATATACTTTGCATACTTCCACTCGGTAATGAGTTTTGGAATAATATTCTGGGGAAATTCCACAGATAAGAACAATATATTTCTATTACAAAAAAGAGTAATTAGAATAATAGTAGGTGCCAAATCTAGGGTATCGTGTAGGACTATTTTCAAAAAACTACAAATAATGCCCATGGCTTGTCAGTATATCTTTTCATTAATAATGTTCCTCGTATATAATCTTGAAAACTTTGTAACGAATTCAACAGTTAATAGCATAAATACTCGTCAAAAAAAAATGACTTTCATACTCCAACGGCAAGTCTATCGTGCTATCAAAAAGGAGTGCGTTATATGGCAGTAAAAATTTTTAATAGCCTCCCTATCGATATAAAAATTAAACTCAAAACATAAGATTAGTTAGGGCCAAATTAAAGAAGTACCTAATTTCTCACGCCTTCTATTCTGTAGGTGAATTCATGACATTCAATAACACTTCATGAAATTGATACTAAAACTTTGTGTTGTACTAGTAGACTATATTGTAAATCTCGTCTGTATATATTTCATCTAGACTGTGACTATAAATTAAGGTTTTATAATAGTATTAAGTTTTTTGACTTGTTCCATATTCTAGCTGTAAAGCAATGTATGAATACCATGGAATGTTAATAAATACAATACAATACAATAGTTTGAACTAGGCTCCAATTTAATTCTTCAACTTATTATTATGTTCGGAAAATGAAGCAAAAAAAGTTTAGGATTACAAAGAGCGGTGTGGCAACATTGCATTTAATAATTAGTTTTGGCGGTTTCTGATGGAATTTCGAAATAAAAATTGTAAAAACCTAATCTTTAAACATCGTAGAATAAAAAAAGAATAAAAAACTAAAATAATGCATCGGCTTTTTTATCATTTTCAAAAAGAATAGCATAAACATTAGGATTGTAAAGAAAGGTGTGGCACCATGGCATTTAATAATTATTTTGGACAGTTTCTAATGGAATTTCAAACTAAAATTTTGGCAACGTAATCATAACCAAAGAAAAAAGATTAAAATTAAATAACCGAACTTTTGACCATTATCATTGAAACTTCTCTTAATCATATAGATTAAGGTTGCCTATATTGCATCACTTCAGCATTTATAATTTTTATTGAACAATACAACTTCTGTTTTACGCATTCCTTTACAGGGATGCATTCCCAGAACATTTACCTTTGAAATCTGAAATGGAAATATAAAAATTGGAAATTTATCTTTTGAAGAGGTGGAGAAATTCAAATATCTTGGAGCAACAGTAACAAATATAAATGATACTCAGGAGGAAATTAAACACAGAATAAATATGCGAAATGCCTGTTATTATTCGGTTGAGAAGCTTTTATCATCCAGTCTCCTGTCAAAAAATTTGAAAGTTAGAATTTATAAAACAGTTATATTACCGGTTGTTCTTTATGGTTGTGAAACTTGGACTCTCACTTTGAGAACATAGGTTAAGGGTGTTTGAGAATAAGGTGCTTAGGAAAATATTTGGGGCTAAGAGGGATGAAGTTACAGGAGAATGGAGAAAGTTACACAACACAGAACTGCACGCATTGTATTCTTCACCTGACATAATTAGGAACATTAAATCGAGACGTTTGAGATGGGCAGGGCATGTAGCACGTATGGGCTAATCCAGAAATGCATATAGAGTGTTAGTTGGGAGGCCGGAGGGAAAAAGACCTTTAGGGAGACCGAGACATAGGTGGGAGGATAATATTAAATGGATTTGAGGGAGGTGGGATATGATGATAGAGACTGGATTAATCTTGCTCAGGATAGGGACCAATGGCGGGCTTATGTGAGGGCGGCAATGAACCTCCGGGTTCCTTAAAAGTAAGTAAGTAAAAAGGAATCCTTGAACTTGATGTAATATTTTTTTAATTAAAATGACATTTCCGAAACACATGTCAGTGGTTCCATTTAGGCAACTAGTTTCCTAAATAGCACCTGCGGTTTCTTAAATCGCACCTCTTTAACTGCAGGGAAGAGGATGAAGGGAAGCTTTTAATATTGAGCATATTGAACAGTATTTGAATGAATAATGTAATAAATGCAAATTACAAGTTTATTGAAATTAATGAAAGAGAGTAACGTATCTTCAAATGAAATTGAAAAAAATATAGCGTAAATTACGTAACATTTAAACTTCCTGAATCCGTGTTTTATTGTTAAACATTTGCCATGTGCTTCACCAGGCATTTCAAACTGTAAATTGCGTCACCTTTTCTCCACGATTATCTCGAAGCCACCTAAGAACTGCTTCATGATATAGCTGTCTGAAATGATTTGAACATAAAAACATCTAAAGGCTGGGCCTCTGAGTATTATGACGAGAAGCTGAAACAGGAGCACACCATCTTCCCGAGATAATCTAGCTTCTAAATTTTTTGAATGGTTCGTATAGGTGGACATACAGAAGCAGCACTTTTTTCTATGGCAGGTTTGAGTGGCAGATAAAACGTTTGAGCTATTCGACAAATAGTTCACTGTGGATGTAACCTGACTCAGAGCAAACAAATAACGATCCTGGAGGACCACCAGCTGATATTAAAGGGTGCACTGTTTGACGTTTAAAAATTATCACAGGTGGCACAAAATATCTGGTGTGCTTGTACAACACACACTTGTTGTATTAACGCCCTTTTCACCACTTGATATTTCACCCACCTAATGCATTCCTAGTTCAGTTAAAATTTTTGGGGCCTTCTTTTGTACGGTTAGAATTGGTACAGTTGCTCATATCGCACCGGTGCGAATTAGGCACCTACAAAGTGGTGCGAATTGAGAAACTACGTCATAAGTTATTATTTCCTTCATTCTAGCCTATAATCACCACATGTTCAAAAATCCTACTAAGTTAAATGTTCTTTAATACCTCTTTAAACTAATAACATCTTAAGATTATGGATTCCTTTGCATACAAATCCGTTATTTAGCTACAAAATGTTAGCTAAATATACAGGGATATCACTTTATTTTTACCAACATGTTTAACATTAACCTGGCTATACTCGGAAACACTGTTTCCCCCTTCCATTACAGGAGTTTGGAGTTACTAGTGCAATATGTCAACAAATCATTTTACTAGGTATAGGAGGAGAGAAAAGTAGTGTATCCATTTATGTTGTAGGGAAATACGATATTACGATTTTCAGTTTCATCATCACTTTTACGGAATTTATCAAAATACAGTGGAGTAGTAACATTTTTTTTTCAAAAACTCAACTTTTCAGGCGACTATGTTCGTTATGTAATGTCTACTTTATTTAGCATATTAATTATTGATGTTATCATACAATATAGAGAGTGCATTTAAATTGAGGGGGTCATAAGTAAAGGGCTGTAAGTGCACTTAAGTTACTTTTGAGAAAATGGGGTTTAAATATTTATGCTTTCGTAAAATCGGTGAAATTCTTTATTTAAATTTTAATGTGTGATGCGATTAAAATATCCCTTTGCCACTAAAATTTTAGATACTTTTGTTTACACTGGATGCACTTAACTCATGTTATTACAAATGTCACTAGCATTCCTTTGCTTCTAGCCACCTCAATTCAAAAAAAGCTAATCAGAATTTTTAAATAAGTTGCTGAAAATGGTTGCCGTTCATTACAATGCAGGCTTCAATTCAGTACGCATATTATTAAAAACATTTTGAAGCATATTCTATGAAATTGAATTTATCGTTTCTTGAATATAATTTTTTAGTACGATATTATTAATATAGGTTCTTTCTTCTATAGAAAACGCAATCATATTTATGAAACACACTATACACTGCAGTGTTTACTTCACTGCTTGAAGACTTCGAATGCAACAGCGGCCGTAAGTTTGTGTGTCTGACGGGAGCAAGGACATTAATGAAGGGCTGAGAGTGAAGTACATTCAGAAATGTAGGTACAATAAAATTGCAAGTAAAAATAAAATGATGTCCCTGTACATCCACCTAAGCGAGTATATTAAATACTCTATCACCACGTTGCTAGCACAAAGAAGTGACAGAAATCAAGTGACATGCTGGAAGTTCATGTGGTAGATTGTAACAATACCACTAGATCCCACACTACTATAGTAACTTGTTTTAAACTAGCAGTGGTCCAATTTAGCAAGCGGTGCGATTTATGCTACTCTACGCTACATCTCTGTCCCGCAAGGTGGCGTCGTGGTCTAAGGCATCCCGCCTAGGACTCGCGTTACGGAATGCGCACTGGTTCGACTCCTCATGGGGGAAGAAATTTTCTCATGAAATTTCGGCCAGTGTATGGGACCGGTGCCCACCCAGCATCGTGATGCACTTGGGGAGCTACGATAGGTAGCGAAATCCGGTTGCGAATACCAGCTATAACGGCTGGGGGGATCATCGTGCTAACCACACGATACCTCCATTCTGGTTGGATGATCGTCCACCCCTGGTTCTGCATGTGGGCGTGAGGCCAGCAGCCGGCTGGTCGGTCTAGGCCCTTCACGGGCTGTAGCGCCGCGGATTATTATTATTATTATTATTATTATTATTATTAGCCGTACCCGTGCGCTCCTCTGCACCTGTTAGAAATAAATATAAAGTAATTACATAATTAAAATAGGACGTTTGACCCAGGGAACAACTTTTACAACAGCGCAAGATAATCTGCTTCGCTCATTACCCAATTTTTTTTTTTTTTTTGCATTGCATTTATTGCATATATATTTTATACACGATTCAATTGAGCATAGTTAAAATTTGAATTATAAAATAATGGATTGCTAAGCTAACGTACTATTACTGCATACTTAATCAATACACTCTCGTTGTTCGTTAATTCTCTGAGATTAAAATGAGTGTACATAAATATTATTTTAAGAAATACAGAAAACAATTGTAGGCCTACAAAATAGCCTATCAAATTTTCTGTGCATAAGAAGCTATTTTAATCTTACCTGTCCTCGATTTACTCAGACGTTACTGTAATAACATTATAGCATTATGTCCATCTAGAGAAACTACACTTTCCAGTGGTGAAATAATAATTAATTATACAAATCGCTTAATTTAGCTTCCGATATTACTTCATACAAACACAGAAACATTCTCTGTAGGCTATGTTTAATAGCTTTCGATTGTTGTTGTCCAAGGCCCCTTATAGACGAAGTCGTTTGTTCTTAATTCATTGCACCGTCTTAGATGGCGTTATTTTAATTTTAAAACTCATTTATTTCATTAAATATCAGTCCTATCAAAATTTTATAAAGAATAAAACGTATCGGAAATCATTTTTAAAAAAACTTTTGCTATGTAACATTTTTCACAAAAATCAATAATAAGCGAGATATTTCGATTTATTTAATTCAGGCCCCCTTATAACCCCCCTTTTAAATAAAGTATTTTGAATGCCATATAGCCTAAAATCTAAGTTACAACGAACTTAATTTATATTCCAATTTTCATCGAAATCGGTTCAGCCATTATCGCGTGAAAAGGTAACAAACATACAGACAGACAGACAGACAGACAGACATACAAACAAAAATTTCAATAAAGCGATTTTCGGTTTCAGGGTGGTTAATTATATATGTTAGGACCAATTATTTTTGGAAAATCGAAAATTACCAGTAAAATTTCGGCTACAGATTTATTATTAGTATAGATTACCCTACATCTCTACACACATTAATTCTGTCAAGTAAAGTGATATCAAAAACTTTTTTCTCGCATTTTTAACTATGTCCTGATTGTACCTATGCAGTGTAAAATATTACCATGGCAACTTAAACTTACCATTAAGCAAAGCCTGCATGGTACAGTCAGAAAACAAGGTACAATAAAAATGGAAGGAAAACGTTTTTGATGTCACTGTACATTGGTTCAATTTCGGCTATGATCATGTAGCATCAGACTGTACGGTTCTACATCTCTTAATGATTCTCATTATGTAACTTTTGAATCTGAATTAATTTCTTCAGAGCCCATTGAGTTATGCAATAACGTATGCAAGGCAATAATGAAAGTCATATTTCACCCCTAAACTTTTATGCTCTATGGTCATGAAACACATTGTACTTCATAAACGTTGCCAGTAATAATTTTCATTGCACTATTACTAAAATTTTACAACAGACCCTAAATCCAGTGCGAATTACTGAACCATAACACGATGTTCTCTTTGCAGTAGATCGGATACTGGTGGGGTGTAGAGGTTCCCAAGCGTTTGGTCATGGGTTCCATTCCCACTTCAGCTAATTAACTGGTTGCATTTCTTCCAAAGTTTTTCTATAACTGTAAGGCGAATATTGGGTAATTCCCTATTCCATCGGCATTAGGTGCGTACTCGACGGCAATGGCTACTATGGCGTCCGTTCTGTCCGAAGTTCGCAGTTCATATCCGGTTGAAGACTCTGGATTTAAAACGGCGATAACTTTAGCATGGCTTTCTTCGGGGAGGAAGTA
The DNA here is from genome assembly GCF_040183065.1 of Periplaneta americana. NCBI lineage: Eukaryota > Metazoa > Arthropoda > Insecta > Blattodea > Blattidae > Periplaneta > Periplaneta americana. Next base: position 209,287,733 of record NC_091118.1, on the reverse strand, counting down.
AAGCTATGGGTCACGTTTCGTAGATTTACGGCAGAGAAAAATCCTTGTCTGTGATAGAGGACTAGCGGAAAAATGTGGCACCAATTTCATGCCCCCATTGAATTTCAATTCTGAATAAAATTTGCTGTTGAAAGCGCTGTTGAATGAAATATTATTGCTATTATTATTATTATTATTATCATTATACTTACTTACTGGCTTTTAAGGAACCCGGAGGTTCATTGCCGCCCTCACATAAGCCTACCATTAGTCCCTATCCTGAACAAGATTAATCCATTCTCTATCATCATATCCCACCTCCCTCAAATCCACTTTAATATTATCTTCCCACCTACGTCTCCGCCTCCCTAAAGGTCTTTTTCCCTCCGGCCTCCCAACTAACACTCTACTCGTCCATACGTGCTACATGCCCTGCCCATCTCAAACGTCTAGATTTAATGTTCCTAATTATGTCAGGTGAAGAATATATTGCGTGTAGTTCTGTGTTGTGTAACTTTCTCCATTCTCCTGTAACTTCATCCCTCTTAGGCCCAAATATTTTCATAAGCACCTTATTTTCAAACACCCTTAACCTATGTTCCTCTCTCAAAGTGAGAGTCCAAGTTTCACAACCATAAAGAACAACCAGTAATATAACTGTTTTAAAATTCTAACTTTCAGATTTTTTGACAGCAGACTGGATGATAAAAGCTTCTCAACCGAATAATAACAGGCATTTCCCATTATTTATTCTGTGATTAATTTTCTCCCGAGTATCATTTATATTTGTTACTGTTGCTCCAAGATATTTGAACTTCTCCACCTCTTCAAAAGATAAATTTCCAGTTTTTAATTATTATTATTATTATTATTATTATTATTATTATTATTATTACTATTATTGGGGTGGGTCTGGGTAATTTAGGTATAGTGGGGTAATATGTCACAATTTATTGAATAAAACTTTACCTAATCTTCAAAAATATGTCAATTTAATTATCTGTTTCACATTGTCTATCATGGAGTGTTAAAAATTTGTCTTGATCACACTGATACTGCCTGGTAAAAAAATACTGTTTTATTTCCAGTCAATGAAATAACACATCAATTCGAAGCAATATTGTTGGGGAACCAGATGAGATACATAACCAAATTCGTGTATGTGTACATTACACATGTTTAGAACATGTTTTTAATAAATGTAGTAATCTATCATTAATAGTTCATTAGTAAATTACAACTTACAAACGTGGGGTAATTTGGGTATAACTATAGGTTAATTGGTAGGCCTAACTAACCTAGTTTTCATTCCTGATCATGCCACGTAGACAAATTATGTGGATTGGTGAAAAACAAATATCCGAAATGTTTTCTATCCCTAATTTTAATGGGAGATATTTTAAATTTACAAAATAAGCCTTATCAAGAAATTAAATAATGACCGACATTTTTTTATCTTATTAGGCCCAATTAAAATTTTTAAATGCCTACGTAACCTCTGCATTATGTTCTAGGATACATACACTGACCTATGGCTGAGATAATTTGATTTTATAAGAACTTAAAAGCAGTTTTACTTCAATAATATATATTATATCCAAAATATCCCTATCCATGGGATAAATTGAGTACAGTTAAACTTAGGGTTATTATTATGATAAGAAGAGGCCAACATACTTGAAAATGCAATAGAATAATTCTAGAAGGTCACAGTGCTATCTTATAAAAAACTGACTGGAAAATTTTATCAACAGTAATCTCATTAGAGGTTTTGATTTATCTAGAGAAAATCAAAACTCGAGTGGGATTTAATTGACTATTACACGATTAGAAGAAAGTATATAAAGATTGGAAGAAATAAAGTACTCTAATACAATAAAATATTGATTGATTTACTGAAATTTTATTTCACTAATGTTAGCTTCACCAAAACGTTTGAACGGAGCCGCCATTTTCAGTTGACTATCTATGCGGTAAAAAAATAACTGTCGCATAGCATTTTTATAGTAGCGTAAAGAATTTGCATTTTGAAATGTTAGTAAACAAAGAAGCAGATGCTAGGGAAGTGATAATAACAAGCAAATGCTAACGAAGAGATAAAATTGTAGCGATAAACAGCCATGATTGGTTGAAACACGTCCTTTCGTACCGTTTTATTGGTCAAAAGTAGTATGACATAGTAAAAGTTCAATAGTCACGGTAACAGGCTATGGGTCTCTAAACTCAAACCTACCCTATTACTACGACTACTATTTACTTACTTACTTACTTACTTACTTACTTACTTACTTACTTACTTACTTACTTACTTACTTACTTACTTACTTACTGTCTTTTAAGGAACCCGAAGGTTCATTCCCGCTCTCACATAAGCCCGCCATTGGTCCCTATCCTGATCAAGATTAATCCAGTCTCTACCATCATATCCCACCTCCCTCAAATCCATTTTAATATTATCTTCCCATCTACGTCTCGGCCTGCCCAAAGATCTGTTTCCTTCTGGCCTCCCAACTAACACTCTGTATGCATTTCTGGATTCGCCCATACATGCTACATGCCCTGCCCATCTCAAACGTCTGGATTTAATGTTCCTAATTATGTCAGGTGAAGAATACAATGCGTGCAGTTCTGCGTTGTGTAACTTTCTCCATTCTCCTGTAACTTCATCCCTCTTAGCCCCAGATATTTTTACTGCTACTACTATTATTACTGTAATAATAATAATAATAATAATAATAATAATATTTATTATAGTAGTAGTAGTAGTAGTAGTAGTAGTAAAAATATCTGGGGTTAAGAGGGATAAAGTTACAGGAGAATGGAGAAAGTTACACAACGCAGAACTGCACGCATTGTATAATATTTATTATTATTATTATTATTATTATTATTATTATTACAGTAATAATAGTAGTAGTAGTAGTAGTAGTAGTAGTAGTAGTAGTAGTAGTAGTAAAAATATCTGGGGTTAAGAGGGATAAAGTTACAGGAGAATGGAGAAAGTTACACAACGCAGAACTGCACGCATTGTATAATATTTATTATTATTATCATTATTATTATTATTATTATTATTATTATTATTATTATTATTCCTGTATTTCCTGTATTGTGGGTCCCTATCACCACGGCATGGCGCATACTTAGATTGCTGATAGAGGAGACGGCCTCCAGATATTTCATTTATTTCATTTATATAATACTTGAGCTACATTAGGCATTGTAGCCCGGAAGAGCAGAAGCTCGTGCTCGGGCGCAGTTCAGATCAGTTGTACAAAATATATCACAAAATTACGAGAGTTCATTGAGCACAATAACATTAATAAATGGTAAAATAATACAGCATGTAATAATAGGGTTTATATACAAATAGAAAATACAAAAGTACATGAATATTAGAGTATCGATTTTTTATTCAGTTAGCTTAAACAATTAAATAATTAATCAGATTTGTTTCTTAAATCTATGTGTGTTAAGTGTACTTAGCTCAGGGTAAGCTCTAATTAATTCATTATATATTTTAGGTCCAAAATTTCTGCTGTGTTTTAATCCAGCAGTTGTGTGGCATTTGGGAGTATTTAGAAAGAAACTGTAGTTTTGTCTCGTATGATATTCATGAGGATCAAATTTAAATTTATTGTGGTTTTTATGGAAGTAAATCAGCAATTTTTGTTTATAAATTTGTTCTAGATTTGATACACCAAATTCCTAAAAAATTAATTTTGTAGGGTAATCAAAAGGTTTATATAGACAAACTTTGACAATTCTTTTTTTTGAGCAAATATAAAGGATGGAGAGTCCATTTTGCCATTCCTCCCCAACCTAATATACCATATGGAGGGTAGCTGCGAATATATTGAATAAGCAGTCATGGACAGCCGATACGGGATGTTCCTCCATCTTGGGGATTGGGCGAAGGCCTAACAACCCATCACCGTAAAAAAACAGCTTGTTACGAAACCCGAAAATAAGCTTCGGAATAGGAGGCCGAGACGTAGATGAGAGGATAATATTAAAATGGATTTGAGGGAGGTGGGATATGATGGTAGGGACTGGATTAATTTTGCTCAGGATAGGGACCGATGGCGGGCTTATGTGAGGACGGCAATGAACCTGCGGGTTCTCTAAAAGACATGAGTAAGTGAGAAAATATCTTCTCAGTTAACGCGGCCTATTTAAACATCAGATTGAAATATAAGAGTGAATTATAAATTAAATCAAGACATTAGAAATGCAGTAGGTGGGACTTCAGAGCTTTAGAAATTTTTGTAAAGGGTTCTATTATTGGAGCAAAGCATTCTTCCTTTGAAAGTGACGGTATAAAGCAGAACAGATTCACGTGGCGGAGTTTGAAGCTGGTAAAGAGGGATTAAGTTAAGCCCGGAACGGGGAAGGTTGACCAGGATTATCCGCCGGGGAAGAGAAGATGAACAGACTGGCAGAAAATATTCCACAAGCCTGATCAAGTAGCTCTTGAAACCATCTGCCGTCCTGGAAATGAATCCGTACTGCTCAATCTTAAAAGCAGAGAGGTCTATGAATAACAAGATATGTGCGTTTCATGATCCAGCTGCAAAATACAAAAGGACGGTCACCTCTGTATCATAGCAACCGTGAGTTACATTATGCCAGAGCGATTCAATGAACCAGGCGGGCTGCTCATATATGGATGTAATGCAGATTTTAAGAGCTTGAAGTAACGAGAGAAGTTGAATTTAAATGCGCTGCGAAATTGCAATGACGTAACGATGTTCTTTGCGCACATATAGTGCCATAATATTTCAATATTAAACTTGATGTTTCATTCACAACGTCTCTAGTAACAGTCCCTGAAATTATACTTTCACTTTTATGATATTCAATAAAGATCCTCTCTTATGGATGAAGTGCTAGCAAATCTGGGGTATCTCACTTCAATTCCCGTTAGAAAAGTGAGTATAACTGTAAACCCTTATGTTAAGAAACGTGTAATGCTGATAGTCCTTCATTTTTCATTATTGCAAGCAACACATCATGCCACAACAGTTGTGTACATTAAAAAAAAAAAATAATAATAATAATTCCTTACAAATGGCTCATTGCCGCCCTCACATAAACCCGCCATCGGTCCCTATCCTGAGCAAGATTAATCCAGTCTCTAGCATCACATCCCACCTCCCTCAAATCCAGTTTAATATTATCCTCCCATCGACGTCTCGGCCTTCCCAAAGGTCCCTTTCTCTCAGGTCTGCCAACTAATACTCTATATGCATTTCTGATATTAACCCATACGTGCTACATGCCCTGTCCATCTCAAACGTCTGGATTTCATCATCATCATCATCATCATCATCATCATCATCATCATCATCCTTCACGAATTAGGCCTCTGTAGACCTGTTTCGGCCCCATCTAGCAGTCTTCTTAAAGGTCTTCCTGGTCGACGATGTCCTCTAGGTTTATATTGCATCATAATTTTTGGGATTCTTGAATTTTCCATTCTTCTTACATGATCTAGCCAATTGAATTTGTATCTGCTGATTTTTTCTTCTACTGACTCTACTTCTAATTGTTCTAAAATTTCTTCATTCCTTTTTCGGTCTAAAAGAGTATATCCTGCTGTCCTCCTCAAAAATTTCATTTCCGTTGCTTTGATTCTGTTCATGTCTTTTTTCTTTAATGTCCAAATCTCGCTTCCGTATAAAAGGGTGGGTAATGCTAGTGTATTATATATTTTTATTCTTGTAGATTTTTGTACTGATTTAGCTTTTAATGCATTGTTTATTATTCCTAGAATTTGTGTAAATTTGGTAATTTTCTTGTTCACATCTTTTTCATTTTGATAAGATATTTCACAACCCAGATAATTTAAATTTTGTACTTGTTCGAGGCATTGGTTATTGTGTATTATCTTACTTCTGACTGGGTCTTGTCCTAAAAATGCCATTACTTTTGATTTTTATGCTGAAATTTCCATCCCAAAATCTTTTAATATTTTATTTAATGTATACAATCCTCTTTGTAAATTATCCTCTGAATTGGAAATTATGACTTGATCATCGGCATAGAGTAGGGTATTTAATGTTAGAGCACTGGTTATTTTGATTCCTGATGTGTAGATTTGGTTCCATTTTAAAATAATTTCATTTATATAAATATTAAATAATGGATTTAATGTTCCTAATTATGTCAGGTGAAGAATACAATGTGTGCAGTTTTGCGTTTTGCAACTTTCTCCATTCTCCTGTAACTTCATCCCTCTTAGCCCCAAATATTTCCTAAGCACCTTATTCTCGAACACTCTTAACCTCTGTTCCTGTCCCAAAGTGAAAGTTCAAGTTTCACAAGCATACAGAACAACCGGTAATATAACAGTTTTATGAATTCTAACTTTCAGGCTTTTTTAGAGCAGACTGGATGACAAAAGCTTCTCAACCGAATAATAACAGGCATTTCCCATATTTATTCTGTGTTTAATTTTCTCCCGGGAATAATTTATACTTGTTACTGTTCCTCCAAAGTATTTTAATTTTTCCACCTTTTAAAACGATAAATTTCCAATTGTTATATTTTCATTTCTTACTATGTTCTGGTCATTAGACATAATCATATACTTTGTAATAATAATAATAATAATAATAATAATAATAATAATAATAATAATGCCTAATATATTTATAAAATAATGTATCCTATCAAATAAGTAAAATGTTTTTTCTTAATACTCAAGTATATGTGGCGGCCGGGTAGCTCAGTTGGTAGAGCTAATGGTTGCGGACTGGAAGGTCCGGGGTTCGATCCCAGATGGTGAGAGGATTTTTCTCGTTGCCAAACTTTCAGAACGGCCCCGAGGTTCACTCAGCCTCCTATAAAATTGAGTACCGGGTCTTTCCCGGGGATAAAGGAGGTCAGAGTGTGGTGCCGACCACACCACCTCATGTTTCCGGTGACGTCACAACTCGCACAGCTATGGTTTGTTTTTGTGAAAAACTGCCTCTTAAAATAAATCTACTCTTCGACGTGTCCAAGCTTTTTTCGAAAAAAAATTTCCATTTAGCTGTAGCAAAAAAAAAACGCGTGACTTTTGAAATGCATTATATATTAAGTCAACAATCAACAGGCATCACGCAAGGAGCGCATTTATTTATTTATTTATTTATTTATTTATTTATTTATTTACTTATATATTTATTTATGTATTTATGTATTTGTTTATTTATGTATTTATTTATGTATTTATTTACTTATTTATGTATTTATTTATGTATTTATTTATTTATGTATGCATTTATTTATTTATGTATTTATTTATTTAAGTATTTATTTATGTATTTATTTATGTATGTATGTATTTATTTATTTATTTATTTATGTATTTATTTATTTATGTATTTATTTATTTATTTATGTATTTATTAATTTATGTATTTATTTATGTATTTATTTATTTATGTATTTATTAATTTATGTATTTATTTATGTATTTATTTATTTATGTATTTATTTATGTATTTATTTATTTATGCATTTATTAATTTATTTATTTATGTATGTATGTATTTATTTATTTATGTATTTATTTATTTAGTATTTATTTATGTATTTATGTATGTATTTATTTATGTATTTATTTATTTATGTATTTATTTATTTATTTATGTATTTATTTATGTCTTTATTTATGTATTTATTTATGTCTTTATTTATGTATTTATTTATTTATGTATTTATTTATTTATGTATTTATTTATTTATTTATGTATTTATTTATTTATGTATTTATTTATTTATTTGTTTATTTATTAATTATGTATCTATTTATGTATTTATGTATTTATTTATTTATTTATTTATTTATTTATGTATTTATTTATTTATGTATTTATTTATTTATGTATGTATTTATTTATATATTTATTTATTTATTTATGTATATATTTATTTATTTGTTTGTTTATTTATTTATTTATGTATCTATTTATGTATTTATTTATTTATGTATTTATTTATTTATTTATGTATGTATTTATTTATTTATGTATTTATTTATTATTTATTTATTTATGTATTTATTTATTTATGTATTTATTTATTTATTTATGTATCTATTTATTTATTTATTTATTTATGTATTTATTTATTTAACCTGGTAGAGATAAGGCCATCAGACCTTCTCTTCCCCTCTGCCAGGGGATTACAGCTACAATATTAAGAATATATGCACTCTTAGGCGAATAATGTATATAAGATTCATTTTTGGTCCCACAGAATTAACTGTGATAGTTACCGCTTGTTATTAATGGAAAAAAATTCGCTCTGGAGCCGAGGATCGAACCCGGGACCCCAGGTTCTACCCTCTAAGTCGAGCATGGAATAAGGACACTAAGGCAAAGGAACCAAATAACAAAGATTCGATCAGGTGTGGTGGGTTGAACTTTGGCGTAGATCAGTGGTTAGAGCATCCAGTGCGTAGAACTGGGGGTTCCGGGTTCGATTCTCGGTGCCGGACCGAATTTTTCTCCGTTAATAACAAATGGTAACCATTGCAGATAATTCTGTAGGACCAAAAAATTATACATAGATCGTAGAGAAGAAAAAGTCACCGTAGCTTATACTGAAAATTAAAATATCTATCCTTTGAATGGGCAGATAAGCTGTTGTAAATTTTGAGCATGTTACAGAAATGTGGATATTCATGCAGAAATAGGTTTTGGCTCTTAACTTCATCGACAGATACCCTTGTAATGCTATTCTTTACGTAGGGGAGAAGTGGGTACAGTAAGACAGGGAGAATAGTGAGACTTTTTTTATTAGATGGTAAATTTTGATGTTAAGATGTTTGTAATAGTAAAGTTGTATGTTACATGAGTAAAGTAACAGTTCTTTTCATACTCGATTTGATTGTAATTTTAAAGGTGAGTGATGAAAAAATAATTCGTTATTTTTCGCTCTAGAAGTAAAATTTTGGTTTGTGTTTAATGAAGTTTATATTGGATATACAAAGGAAATAGAAACATGAATGTTTTGTTACCTAATACTATGGTATTTGAAGCTATGTTTGGCAAAGTTTCGTCTTTCTTGTTTTAATTTTGAAGTAATGGCGTCATTTTTAAATGAACTATGCGTAAAGGGAACAATGAGACATGCCACTGAAGGGTACACTGAGACGTCTCACTGTTCCCATGTACCAATGATTTGCAAAAACAAACTGTAATTATATTACATTTACCGGTAACTAACATTAAAAATGAAAATACTAGTAACCAATTCAGGAACTGTAGCTTAAAATAATGGATACATTACGTTTTAATGGTTTCATAAATAAAAAATTATTCACATAATTTAAGCAAATGTTAAAAAATAATCAAGAATTAAATTAAATTCTTATAATTATAAGCTTTGTTGTCACCAAAAATTAATTTCATTTTTTCGCAAAAGTTTTAAGTCATGGAAAATTCACTTTTCCAAATGTTCCAGATGTTTCAATGGTTTCGAAGTCAGACATCAAAATGATTCTAAATAAACCTACAGAACATGGCAGGATAAAGAGACAGCAAGCTTTCCTTTCTTTTGAAATAAATGTAAATCATTTCAATGTCCGTTAATAGACACTGTGGTGTCTCACTGTACCCTCCTGAATTGGAACAGTGAGACGTTTGCATTTTTTTTACAAACATGCATTGTATATTATGTCCTTTATCTATTAACATTTTTGTTTATGTATTACTGTACTCCATGTTTTAATGTCTATTTCTATTGCACTTGATTTTTAAAATACTTGAATTATCACTTGCATAAATATGTCTTAATATTTTGTGTCTCACTGTGCCCAGTACTCCCCTACTAACGATTTACGTGTAACATATTTCATTACAAGCCCCATCACCTCCTCTGCCCTTGCAGTAAGCCGTCAGTTTGGCAACAGAGCAGTTTAAAAATGTTCAACACCTTGGAGGTAGTGACAGTAACCAAATGTTCCATAAAATCTTTCAGCGAGGAAGGAATTGATATTATAGCAAGGAACTTTGAGAGTCGAGCTTTTAAGAAGGGATGAAGTCTGTAAGATCCTGACGGGCTTCTTTGTTGCTAGGCTACAGGTACGTACGTCACTTAGGAGGCCAATCACGCGTCAAATCACTTTGTGACTGTGTAGGTAAACACTGCGCTGGAAGTTCAGTCGTTGAGCACGAGAAGACAAGGTGAATAAGTTACGTGGAGACAAGGGACGTGGTCTCGAGCCTCGCTCAGGTCACGAACGCTTGTCGGGTGTTCTATGTTTTATTTCATCTTATTTTAAGATTTGAACATAGCAGGCCAACCAATTACAATGTTCACTTATATTAGTTCTTAAATACAAAAATTATATATACATACAAAGTTAAGGTGACAAACACAATCTAATGATATAAATACAAGAAATATAAATATATATAGGAACAACAAAGTCAAAATAAAGTAAATATAAATCTTAAAACAAAGTTAATGTGATTGAAATAATCTTAATACAACAAAAATCTTAATACAATAATAATCTAAATACAACAATAATCTTAATACAACAGTAATCTTAATGCAATAATAATCTTAATACAGTAATAATCTTAATACAACAATTATTACAATACAATAATTTTAATACAACAAAAATCTTAATACAATAATAATCTTAATGAAATAATAATCTAAATAGAACAATAATCGTAATATAACGATAATCTTAATAAAACAGTAATTTTAATGCAGTAATAATCTTGATACAACAAAAATCTTAATACAATAATAATCTTAATGAAATAATAATCTAAATACAACAATAATCGTAATATAACAATAATCTTAATACAACAATAATCTTAATGCAGTAATAATCTAATAATAATAATAATAATGCAATAATAATTTTAATAGGCCTGCAACAATAATTAATACAATAATAATCTTAATACAAGGCAAGAGAATGTAATATAAGCTATATAATTTTCAAAAATGTATTATACTCTGCAAATACACCTTTAAATTTTCATATACCAAGTATACTTATTTTAGTCAGGTTCAACTGTTCTTGAACACGACATTGTATTTCACAGCTTACACCCTGAACTTCCAATCTCTACTAATAATAATTGTGAAGGGTGGAAGTGAAAATAATCCTGCAGATTGAAACAGACGACAGGGTACACTTAAATGAATAGAAAACCTATATTACGTTTTGTGAATAAATGCACGGTTAATTAGAAAATTAAGTTGGAAATTTCAAGCGTGTGGCAACATCGCCGCTAACTTATTGCTCTTTCTTCCCGTAATACAGATGCAAGAGGTCAACGAACCCAGGTCTGTCTGCCTTTGTGAACTACCTCTCAACTCCCTTTCTGACTACAACGTTGCATTCTATTCGGAACGTTCAGTGGTTTGAAATTAGTGGTTTTTAAATTAAATTTACATGAAATCCGTCCAGCTATTGAAATACGCCACAGGGATAATGATTCTTTATTAGATTTTGTATCCATATGAACAAACATCACGATCTTACTCGCAATAGGTACCAAATAAGAGACTTTTTAAATTGTTTTCCGGACCTATATGATAATAATAATAATAATAATAATAATTTATTTTAGCTGGCAGAGTTAAGGCCGTAAGGCCTTCTCTTCCACACAACCAGCAAAAAGTGTATATACGTATGCATGAACTTACAAAGAATTCGACAATTTGATTTAGATGAGAGTTACATGTATACAAGAGTTATTTACGAATTAAACAACAAAATACTATGAACTATTAATTAAACACTGAAATAAACTGGGTAGCAGAATTAAACTAAAATACATAGAATGTTAATATATTTCAAATTATATTAGATAATAGAAAGAGATTATTATGAGACAATTTTGAAAATGCAGCACAATCAGGATGATGTCTAAAGAAAAAAAGCAACAGTGTAGTCAGTAATATTTTAAATCAGTATGATTGGAGTGAAATGCTAATAAGGTTATCTTTTAAGCTGTTCTTAAAGGTGTTTGTTGTCTTGCAGCCCCTAATACTTTGTGACAAGGAATTCCATTGACGCGAGGTGGATATTGTAAAAGATGAGGAATAACAAGATGTTCTATGAAGAGGTATATTTAGCGTGCCACAGATAAGTGATCTGGTATTTACGTCGTGGTTAGAGTATAGATAAGAGAAACGAGACGAAAGGTAATTTGGTGTTGAGGTGTGCAGAATTCGAAAGAGTAAAGACAAAGAGTGTAAAGTTCTGCGTTCTTTAAGTCGGAGCCACGAGAGACTTGCGAAGGACGGTGATATGTGATCATATCGTCGGATGTTGCACACGTATCTGATGCACATATTCTGAGCTCGCTGTAACTTGACTGACAGTTCAGAACTTAGATCACTTAACAAAACGTCACAATAATCGAAGTGCGGCATTACTAGGGTTTGTACTAGGGTAAGTTTTAGTTGCTGGGGCAAGAAGTTTCTCAAGCGACTCAAAGAGTGAAAGGAGGAACAGATTTTCTTTATCGTTTCTTTAACTTGAAAATTCCAACTTAGATTATTATCAAAAAAGAAGCCAAGATTTTTTACGACAGATGAATAAGGGATTAGCGTGTTGTTAAGGGTAACAACTGAAAGATTACTGTTATTAAGGGAGTTAACTACACGCTTATGTCCAATAATTATGGCTTGAGTCTTACTTGGGTTAAGTGCTAGTCCGAAATTGGCCGCCCAAGTGGAGACAGTGGCTAGGTCACAATTTAACTTGTCAATCGATTCATTGATCGTATTGGGTCTGGAATGTATGTAAAGTTGTAGGTCGTCGGCATAGAGGTGATATCGGCAATACTGTAAGTTCTTTGATACGTCATTAATGTAGATAGAGAAAAGTAGTGGTCCTAATACGGAGCCCTGCGGCACTCCCGCCTTTGTGTATCGCCATTGAGAGAATTGATTATCAAGATTGGGAGAATTGATGGTCACCTGCTTAGTGATAATCTTATTAGGCCTATGCCTTAAATTGGCAAAACTTCATTTCTCACTCTAGTTTATTAAACCTTGTCGGACCGTAAAGAAAACAACTATCGCAATGTCCATATTTTATATGTTGTACAATATTAAAGCATTGTGAAATTTTAATTTTTCCACCAATTTGTTTTCTAGTGTTCTATTGAAATTATAGCATATAGCCTATTAACCTTTTGTATCCTATAGGATACTTTGTTAATTTAAGGGTTAAACATTTGGGGAGGGGAAACATTTTTTCTGAGACAACTATGGACTTATACATCAATATGGTATTATACTTTTCTGTTGCATAGAACGTGAGTAGCACTGAAAATCTGTAACGTTATTTCACCTACACTCTGTATGTATCTTCTTATTCTTCCTTGTTGGTGTAGCTATTCCTAAGGAGAAATGTTGCCTACAGCTACGTCAAAGGTTCGTGCCCCAGACGGTGTTAAAACCAAAAACGACTGATACAGATTCATTTTTTTCGCAGAACTCAGAATTTTGTAACAATTTCTGTGAAAGATGTATCACATTTCAAGTGATGTTTGCATCGTTTTGTATGATATCCCGCGCTGTAATGAAATTCCTGTTTAATAAAAATCACATATTCAGTTTACGACTGCAACGCCAAGCTAGCAATACATCTGAATGCCCTCTTCTTAGACGTGGAACATATGCTCTGCCACAACCACATTGCCGACCAGGTTTCCAAGTCATATTCCATATTTCAAGTGTCCTGTTTTATCATAAAGACTTTCCTTTCGTTTTGCTGAAGAGCATCTTTATTAGATCTGCTTCTTGTCGTGCTTATATAAAAAGCAGTGGCGGCTGGTGTACTAAAGTGTGATTATTCGTAACTTCTCAACGCTTCTAGTCATCATGAACATTATCATCATTCACTTAGCATTATAATTTAACCCCACCTCTTCCCCAATCTGCTCTTCTGCATTTTTGTTGCTCCACTTGTTATTCTATTTCTGGCACTTCAATTTTTATTTCTCGTCACTTTTTTCAATTCCTACCCTTATCATTCCTCTTTTAATCTTCTCTTTCTATTTAAACTTATGACTCTATAGGCTTATTCCACTTGGGAACTCAAGGAAAATTATGATGGTTTTCTTACTTAGTTATTTAACGACACTGTATCAACTACTCGGTCATTTAGCATCGATGGAATTGGTGATAGCGAGATGATATTTGGCGAAGTGAGGCCGAGCATTCGTCATACGTTACCTGGCATTTGCCTTACAGTTGCGAAAAACCTGGGAAAAAAATCCAACCAAGTATCGGGATTCGAACCCACGCCCGAGCGCAACTCTGGATCGATGCTTGCTACGCCGGTGGCTATGATGATGTTAATTGATGCTTGATGACAGATGATTATCATTCGTTCATTCATTCATAGTGTTGTCGACCTGGTTGGCGAGTTGGTATAGCGCTGGCCTTCTATGCCCAAGGTTGCGGGTTCGATCCCGGGCCAGGTCGATGGCATTTAGGTGTCTCCTGCGGGACAAAATTCCGGCACATCCGGCGACGCTGATATAACCTCTGCAGTTGCGAGCGTCGTTAAATAAAACATAACATTTAATATTCATAGTGTTCTGCTCAAGGGCAGGTCTTCCACTGCAAACTCAGAATTCTTCCAAACTTTCCTAACTTCTGCCTTCCTCTTAGTGTCCGCATATTGACACATCCTGTGGCCCTCGTCTTGATACTTTTATGTGTGTCTGTCTTCTCTAAACGTCTCAACTTGTTAGATGAAAAACAAGACATTTAAATAATAAAGTAACCCTGCCATGAATCGTTATGATCAGGATGGTAATCTGGGTGTCGAGGTAGTCAAGTGATAACACACATTCACTGTAAAACACAACTATTTATTACAGCATGCAACATAAATTCGTAACACATAACCGTTCTATACAGTTTATTCACCCCTCAAACGTCACCCAACAATGGGCGCCTTCGTCGTGGATTCCATACTGTTTAAATCCGTTCTACTGCAAAAACTTCATTACACATAAATCGAAACCAACTGATGAATTCTAGAGGCAGGCTTTTAGGTATTTCACAACTCGAGTAACGATCCACCAAAAATACAAATACCGACCAGAATTTCACCAGAGTTGACTGAACATAAATCCGTCTGGAAAATGGTAGCAGCTCAATAAGTATATCCCAAAACTCGCCGCTAAATTCCACCCGAATATCTTCTACAATTCACTTGTAGGTTCCAGCACACCTATTACTATTCTGCCCCAGGCAGAACTATCGAACCCGGTCCCTGCCCGCGCAACAGCTCGCACTCTGCCACGCGTCCGACCTCCTCGAGCCCAACGTCTAGACTCACTCCACTTTTCGAGATGAAACTCGCTTCACAGACCAAATCTAAATCACACCACTGTCTTGACCGATCAGCAAGCGTAATTACAAAATAATTAATTCTCCCCGGATCAAAAAATTAATGCTCCCTCGGTATCAACTTATCATAGGTTATAGGAACAGAAATAGAGCATAAAAAAAAAGAAAGTTGAGAGAAAGGCCATCTACGAGAAGTAAGAAGAACTAGATCAGAAAGAAAAAACTACAAGCCATCTATGAAAAGTTAGAATAATTAAAATTAACAGAGAAAACTATAAAGATAGAAAAATCTAAAAGAAATAGAAAGGAAAAGAAAGATGTGCCGAAATATAAACGGCACAATATGATCAATATATCTTTATGTTGCCTGTCATCTGATATCTTCTTCTGCCCGGAACGTTTCTCCAGGTCACCATTCCTTCCAGTGCATCCTTCAGTAGGCAGTTTCTTCTCAGCCTATGACCCAGACAGCTTCTTTTCCTCTTCCTGATCAGTTTCATCATCATTCTAGCTTCACCCACATTTTCTACCACTGCTTCATTTTTTATTCTGCCTGTCTATTTCAAACGCTTCTTAGTTCTCCATATCCACATTTCAAATGCTTCTAGTCGCTTTTTTCACTTCGTCGTAATGTCCACGTTTCTGCACCCTAGAATGCCACACTCTACATAAAGCATTCACTAGTATTTTCCTTAGTTCTTTTTCCAGAGGTCCGCAGCAGGTCTTCTATTAAAAACTAACAAGTTGTATGAGATAGCGTGGATGATTATGGTTGATTATTAAGATGGGTAAGGATAAAATTACACCATATGTTTCTTGACATGTTTCCTAATGTTCACAATTTCACTCTATTTTTATTTGTACTTATAATTATATATTATTTTCCAGAATTTTAACTAGAAAATCTAAAAAAATCCACCTGTTAACACATGGATCACATTGAAGTTATATCACCAAATTTCTACAAGAAAATCTTCCATTAAAAACGCTAAAAAAATGCTAAATTATAATGTTAAAAGGGCTATAAAATGCTAGATCCAACTTCTAAAGTGTTTACTTACTTACTTACTTATTTACTTACTTACTTACTGGCTTTTAAGGAACCCGGAAGTTCATTGCCGCCCTCACATAAGCCCGCCATTGGTCCCTATCCTGAGCAAGATTAATCCATTCTTTATCATCATATTCCACCTCCCTAAAATCCATTTCAATGTTATCCTCCCATCTACGTCTCGGCCTCCCCAAAGGTCTTTTTCCCTCCTGCCCCCCAACTAACACTGTATATATATTTCTGGATTCGCCCATACGTGCTACATCCCCTGCCCATCTCAAACGTCTGGATTTAATGTTCCTAATTATGTCAGGTGAAGAATACAATGCGTGCAGTTCTACGTTGTATAAATTTCTCCATTCTCCTCCAACTTCATCTCTCTTAGCCCCAAATATTTTTCTAAGCACGTTATTCTCAAACACCCTTAACCTCTGTTCCTCTCTCAAAGTGAGAGTCCAAGTTTCTCAACCTTACAGAACAACCGGTAATATAAGTGTTTTATAAATTCTAACTTTCAGATTTTTGGAGAGCAGACTGGATGGCAAAAGCTTCTCAACCGAATAATAACAGGCATTTCCTATATTTATTCTGCGTTCAATTTCCTCTCGTGTGTCATTTATATTTGTTACTGTTGCTCCAAGATATTTGAATTTTTCCACGTCTTCGAAGGATAACTTTCCAGTTTTCTGGTCACGAGACATAATCATATACTTTGTGTTTTGGGAATTTACTTTCAAACCTATCTCTTTACTTGCTTCAAGTAAAATTCCCGTGTTTTCCCTAATCGTTTCAGGATTTTCTCCTAACACATTCACGTCATCCGCATATCCAAGCAGCTGATGTAACCCGTTCAATTCCGAACCCTCTAAAGTGCTATTTTTTTATTTTAAGTTGTGAAAATTTACCATATCTAATTATCACCTTCATGTCACTCAGACGTTAGATAATCATCGCAGTTGATAAAGCGTCGTACAATAAGCCAATTCATTAAATTACACTCTTATGCCTTTCAGTTCTTTATTTGCATGATCTTTCTTAATTTTTATTTTTCTCTCTGTACTTCTGCAGTGGTTTGAAATGGCAGGGCACGTAGCACGTATGGGTAAATCTAGGAATCTATATAGAGTGTTAGTTCGAAGATCTGTGGGGAAAAGACCTTCGGGGAGGTCAGGGCGTAGATGGGAGGATATTAAAATGGATTTGAGGGAGGTGGGATTTGATGATAGAGACTGGATTAATCTTGCTCAGGATAGGGACCGATGGCGGGCTTATGTGAGGGCGGCAATGAGCCTCTGGGTTCTTGAATAGTAATATGCGTTACAAGAGCGGTATGTTGAAGTTTTCATGTTCGAGGAAAAGTTTGAAAAAGCGAAACGTAGTTGAGCTTTTTTAATCTCCGAGAATTGAAAGAAAACATACCGCTTGTGTATTGTTCATTATTTTGTGCGAAGATCGTTTATTACATACCTGAAAGACGAATTTCTAATTAGTTGCAATGAAATCTCCATCTTGGTTTCTGTTCAATGACGGCAACTTCGGAACACCAAAATATCTTTCTTCAACATTGTTGCTATAAAATGCTTTCTGTGTTTACTATACTCGAGCGGGCCGTGATAAACGTCTGTCTTTTTTTTCCCCCGGTCTATAAATGCGAACTTAAAACAAACGGTAAGGTTATGTAATGATTTATTTTTCATTTTAATATTTTAACAATATTGTTTATATAACATATTGCAGTAATAACATCGGCATCTGGGATCTTGTTGATTTTTTCACGGCTTCCTTAATGTTACTTGTATCAGGAATGCAATAAGTTTCGTGGAGTAGTAGACTTTACTTAATTTTTGCAAATATTTAAAAACAATAATTAACATTGCAATTTAGGTGAAATTGCAGTGGTAAGTTTCCAATTTATAATTATTACTATGTTAAACGTCTCTAAAAATAATATGTTAAAAGCCTAAAAGCAGTAAAATGAATGTCGCGCTTAAGCGGTAACAAGAGGGAAATTGTTGTGTGTGTTACGTTGGGAATACTGAATGTGGTATTTCATACTTACCGCGTATTGGTTCTGTGCGGAAAGCAAGCAAATACGATCGATCTCGCACAAATAATATCACAGTCTACTATATACAGTCGCGAAGCTTGAGGTGATTTTTTGCAAATCTCGTGATAAAGCGCTCCAAGCGGTTAGCAACTAGAAACAATAGACTGTCCACGGTCGACTTTGGACTGAATCGTATTTCCATCGAGTGCTAGCTCGTTGCGTATTTCACATTGATGCTTGTGAAATGTTCGTTATTGGTTGTAATGAAAATGCTAATGGCTAAAGTACAATAATTGGAATAATTATATTTTACTAGAGACGTAGAAAAATTAAGTTTGATTTAATGAAATTTATTGCTCACGTTTTATTTTCAATTCTGGTGGGATTATTATTGCTTAGGCCTACTTTTCTTTTTTTTCAAAGGATATGTTTTTAATTATAGCTGTTAATTTTGTTGTTTTTTTATTTGTTACTTTATTAGAGACGTAGAAAAAGTCTGTCACAATAAAATTTATTAATCACGTTTTATTTCCAATTCTGGTGTGATTATTATTGTTTAACCTCAACTACGTAAGCCTACACTACAAGTACCGGTACACGTAAGTTACTCCATTAATTCATATTTCCATTATTATTGTTGTAAAGGGAAATGCAAATTAATATTTATTGGTTTCATAATTAATTATCGCTATAATCTTGAATGAGTGAAGCGATTATAGTAAATTTCAGTTCGTTTTGCACAAACAAAAATAATATTAACCTATTTCTTGCAGGTATCTTCGAGTTTATGGTGGAATCTAATATACTTCATTAAAATAATAAATTAACTTTATGCATTTAATATTTAAATAATGGAAGGAAGGTGTTAATTTTTCCAAAAGAACACGACAACGAAAGTGTAACATATTTTGTCGGCTGCTAGGAGAGAGATCTGCGATGACGAGGCGATAGTAGCGATCCTAGTGGTGGGCAACTATCCATGTTTGCATTTTTACTACATATTGAGCTTCGTGACTGTATATAGTAGACTGTGATGATATGTTAAAAGCCTAAAGCAGTAAAATCAATATGTCACTTAAGCGGTAAGAAGAGGGAAATTGTTATGTGTGTTTGGTTGGGAATACTGAATGTGGAATTTTAGACTTTCCGCGGATTGGTTTTGTGCGGAAACCAAGCAAATACGTACGATCTCGCACAAAAGCTATTTGTAAGTAGGTAAGTAAGTAATATATACTTGTATTTTCTCTCTTTTCTTACTGTATGTTCCTACTTGTCCACTATTTCCCGCATTCTTCTTATATTAATTCCTCATCGTCTACTAGATGTTTTGTATGCTCGCACTGAACGTCACTTGCGTAGACTCCACCGCCTTCTTGTCCGAGATTGCGTGACCAAGAGCTTTGCGGAGGTGCGGGTTCTCAGATAAAGATCCCGGAGGGTGGTATCTCCCCGCCATTTAACTTTGGTCGGTTTATAAAAAGATGTCCTTTTCTTTTTCGCTTCTCTCAAGGATTTTGTCTCTGACATCTGAAGCCGTCAAGTGAATACAGCATTTCCTATACCTATCCATCTCTCTTTTGTCTTCCTTTCTCATGCATCCTTGTTGCTCTCCCTTTGTCCCTGTCAAGTCCCTTTCTGTGTGTCCCGTGATATAAAGTGCGGCACACAACCGCCTGTATCTATGTCAGTGGCGAACAATAGGTATACATTTGCTTTTCTTGTTGGTGCTTGCCTCTCCTCTTTTCTGCGTCTTCTTCTTCTTCTTCTTCTTCTTCTTCTTCTTCTTCTTCTCATCTCCCTTCTACTTTATTTTTTATTTTATTCAGTTCCTCCATTCTCCCCTCTTTAGAACTACTAAAGAAAAGACCCGTCTCTGCTAAAGTAGCAACCCCTTCTGCCATCTTCAAATACTATAGACGACTCCTCTCAATTTCTAAGTCCCCTACAGACGGTGAAGGTGTTGTCATATTTAATAACAAATTAATTATAAAATATCTCATTAATATAACCATTAATCACTGCTAAAAGGGAATCCAGTACGTACAGCTATAAGTTCCACCCAGTTTACTTTCTCTTGAATAGACTGAAGGCTTTGCTTGTAATGGATGTAGGCTGTAGATTCGTCTCTAAATTGCAAGCAACAAAGTAGGTGTTGAAATAGATGTATTCTTCTGTGTCACCTGTATGGGGATTTCTCTTAACACAACCACTCCCCCGCCCCTCTCAACCTCTTGTGCGTCCTGCTGCCCTGAATATACTCTCGACTCTCAAAAGCCACACAAGAGGCGCTAGTGTCGAGGTACGTTAAGAGGTGTGAGCATCCGTTGTGCAAGAATGGAATAAGGCCATTTAATAAAGCCGCGTTTCTTGAATTTTTAAGTACGAGATATTTTAAAGAATTTAAAACATTATTATTACCAAAATATAACCCTCTCTAACGCTATTACACACCCCTTTAGTGGTAAATAATTGAGTCTCTTACATATTTCGTTTGGTCTGATTACCTTGTTGGGTTTTTTTCCGAGTTTTTCCCCCAACCATAAGGCAAATGTCAGATAATCTGTTGGCGAATCTTCGGGCTCACTACATCTCGCCAAAAAACTTAAAAAAATTATAAAAAATTGAAATTGTAATCTTGTAAAATTTTGACTTGTTCCACATCTTAAAGCTTTATTGCTGATGTAAGATCTATGGTATTGCTGATGTAAGATCCATGGTATATAATAAATGAAAATAAAAAAAAAAAGTGTGCAAATTTAGACAGTAAGGCAAAAACAATTGATTACAAATTTCAAGGAAAAGTTGTTGTTCCGGAGCCGGGTATCGATCCCGGAACCCTTCGCTTAGCGCGCGAACGCTCTACCGACTGAGCTACCCCAGGAACTATACACAACACCGTTTTTCCTTTTATATCCACACAACTCACATGAGCTGACAAGGCGCCAGAACTCAACTGTGAGTGCACACAATACTGTGTGACTTAAATTGTGGCTTTCTGTTAACGTACCTCCAGTACGGTGTCGTGTATAGTTCCTGGGGTAGCTCAGTCGGTAGAGCGTTCGCGCGCTAAGCGAAGGGTCCCGGGATCGATACCCGGCTCCGGAACAATTTTTCCTCGGTGTCGTGTATAGTTCCTGGTGTAGCTCAGTCGGTATAGCGTTCGTGCGCTAAGCGAAGGGTCCCGGGATCGATACCCGGCTCCGGAACAATTTTTCCTCGGTGTCGTGTATAGTTCCTAGGGTAGCTTAGTCGGTAGAGCGTTCGCGCGCTAAGCGAAGGGTCCCAGGATCGATACCCGGCTCCGGAACAATTTTTCCTTGAAATTATTCAAACCTGCTTTACAGGGAGCTACTACCTGAAAGCCAGATTTGTATAATTGATTACAAACTCTGTAAAAAGTCAAATCATCGCTGTGAAATGTCTATTTATTTGTAGTTTAAATATTAGCAGATTTATAGTGATTTTTTTCATGCATCCCGTAGAATTCAGGTTAACTTCGGTAGCTTTCAGTTTCCCGGGGTGAAGAGAAAGTTCTTTCTTTTCTTATTCTCTTTTGTTTTCTCGTTTATTTTTTTTTTTATTTGTCTTGAAAATGTATCTTTCTCTTACACTTCAATGAACAGAAATAATATAAAGGGTGTTTCAGAAAAACTTTGAAAAACCTTGAGGGCATGTTCCTCACACCAAAACAAGATAAATAGTTCATATAAACATATGTCCGAAAATCCTTAGATTTTTAGTTATTAATGAAAGAACGTGATGAAACATCTGTTAGATATTGACAGCTTGGTAGCAAGTATTGCAACGTTAATCAATTCAGAAACTCATGTGAGGAACATGCTTACAAGGTTTGTCAAAGTATTTCTGAAACATCCTGTATTAGATGCAAAGTTGGGAAATGCTTTTTACAAAATCGAGGAAAAGTTTTTTAAAATGAGCAGAGCAAATACAATATATTTTGCATTGAAAATTTAGAGCAATATTATTCCAAAGCCTTCGCAAAACTGCACTGCAATGGTAACTAAGTAACAAAAAGTGCACTGTTTTTTGTACCAAATCCCCTCCTTCAATTTTAATTGAAGTTATGCGTTACTTTTGAAACACCTTGTATATTATCAGGACTGTCACTGGGCAGAAACCTGAAGACACTTTCAATGCCAACATTGATGGCAAGTAACGCCATCTGTGAGCGCAACCAGGAAGGACCAAGTGATATTAAGGAGTTAACAATGAATAAAAGAGAACTGGTTTTGATGATTTGTAAAACAAGAGCACATAGCAACCATAAATGATGTTCTCTTGTTTTACAAATTGTCAAAGCCTGCTAATTCCTAAACATGGCCCATTAATTAAGTTATATCTTCATTGTTTTTATACATAGGTTTCTTATGGCACTGTTTAAATCCCTATGTCACCGAGCGAGCTGGCACAGAGAGTAACTTTTGAGATTCGTATTCGGGAGGTCCCAGGTTCAAACCCCGTAGCCGGCCAATCTGACTGGGATTTTTCTTGGTATTTCACAGTCACAAAAAGTAAGTGCCGGGTTAGAAATTTACATACCATGATTCATCACCGCCTAAATCACCAATAACATAAACATAAATCAAAATCTAAAATCAGTTGCATAAACACAAGCCATCTATAAGCTTACCACACGATAATAGGAACAGAAACCCAACAATAGTAAAAATCTCTAAATATATATATTCAGGATTCTACAGCTACTCTCGTCTTCCTGTGCCAGTCCTCCAAAGCCTTCTGTCTTCTGCGTCTTCAGTCCTCAACCCCCTCTTGTGCATGACCTCCAGTACTTCGTTGTCCCAAGTTCTTTTTGGTCTACCTCTTCCTCTTCTTCCTGGAGGTTTCCACTGGTAAATTTGTTTAGGCCATCTCTCTTCACCCATTCTCATCAGATGACCAAACCACTTCAAACTCTTATTTTCTATTCTATTTAACACTGTCTCTTCAGCATCCATTCCATGCCTAATTTCTTCATTTTTAATGTGGTCCGAGCGGGAGATTCTAGCACTTCGTCTCAAATAATTCATTTCTACGGCCAAAATTCTTTTTCTATAATATGCATTCGTTACCCATATTTCACTTCCGTAGTTTAATACAGATTCAACTAGCATTTCCCAATATAGTTTTTGGTATCCTTCCAAAGATGTTTATCCCACCATATAGAATTTAAACATGTTATAATTTTTTTACTTTGTTCAGTTCGGTTTTTTATTTCCTCTTCGCCGATACTTCTGCTTTAGTCATAATTATACCTAGGTATTTTGCCTGGTTAACTTTTTTAATTTCAATTTCATCATCTATAACAATATTATCACTACTTTTAGTATTAATGGCCAAATATAAAAATCTCTAAATGATATACCAAAAGATATGACCACAAAAATGTTAAAGCGTGTATAAATATTACACCCTCGTTCAAATCTTTATCCTGGCTGCAACTTAATAACCGTAGATCACTTCATTCGCTCTCTCTTCTGTTTCGAGTTCTCCACACTTCTACTCCAAATTATCTTCGTTCCCGGTTTAACTACTTATCCTCCAATCACAATCTAAACACCAGGTCACAGGAGAGCCAAATCCTAGCAATTCCTGCCCATAGAACATCCCACTATTCATCCTCTTTCACTGTCTCAGTCCCCCGTGAATGGAATTCTCTACCTCAGAAGATTAGGGGCTGCCAGACAATAACCACTTTCAAGAAGAGGCTAAACGATTTCTTACGGGCGCAGTCAAATTGAAGTTATAATTGTGATCGAGTTTAATAATTGAATTTAATTTAGGTAATTTAGGTATGACTATTATTATTGTTATTATTATTATTATTATTATTATTATTATTATTATTATTATTACATAGGCCTAATTATTTTATTGGTGTTGTGAATATGAAAAGAATTGTCATTGTATTATATTAATTATATACTGGTAGTGTCTGAGGTCAGGAGCATAGACAAGACTAATGGAGGAAATGCAAGAGAAGACATGAGAAGAACGAGTGTAGGAAGGAAGCGACTAACAGATATTAGTGATTGTGAGGACTGAATAGATAGGGCGTTGGAGAGGTTATAGCGAAGAAGAAGAGTGCAGAAAAGTTAGGGGTGGCAAAAGTGTAAGAAAAGGAACAGAGAAAAAAGTGTTAGTGTAAGAAGATAGGGTAAGTGTGTAATAAGATAAACTATCAAACAATGAATACAATGATATCTGAACAAATGTGAAGTGGAATGAGAGAGAAATTGGAAGGGTAATTTAAGTGAATTAGATATTTGATGTTTTTCAATGTTTTAGATTGGGAGTAGTAGCAGGTGTACTATAACTGTAGGAGTATTATCGAAATAAATATATGGATAGGGGTAATAAAATAGGAAATTTATGAATGGAAGGGAAACAGTCTAGGTAGGAGGGAGAGAATAGAAGAGGATAAAGGGGGAAGGACATATAGCAATTTAGTCATAATAGAACATTAGAAAGCAATCAAGAAATTATCGGCAAAGAATACCTTAATAGAAAAGAGTTATATGTATTAAAGGGATGGTGGATCGAAAAACAGAAATGTGAAGGTCCACCATAACTGTGAATTGTAAAGTTGAATGACAAATAAATATCAATATCAATATCAATATATTAATTATATATTATATTGTCTTGTATTGTAGAATTGTATTGCTTTGAATTGTATTGTATTAATTATGTTATATTCATAGCATTGTAGTAATTTTCTATCATACTGGTTGAGTGGAAGAGAAGGCCGAATGACCTTAACTCTGCCAGTTAAAATAAGCCATTATTATTATTATTATTATTATTATTATTATTATTATTATTAAATAAACTTCACAAAATATCCCCATGTCCTATACTGAGAAAAACACGCGGTTTATACCCTTATCTATAAGATTAATACACAAAAAAGACGTTTACCTTGGTGTAGTTCACAATCTTACGGACATAGGACACGTGATAGGACTCTATGAAGCCGGATGGCATCTCCACAACTGAACATTGCTACAATCTCCATGCAGACTCTAATCCGAGAGTGTTACACGGGCTGCATTTAACGCAGGGTAAATAATAACAAAATAGAACGGGTGGGAAATGGAATGAAGCTCTCTCCGCCGAACATATATTGGATTGATGGATTAAAAACTGCATGCGGCCAGTTACTGTATTATGAATATTCAGGCTGAAGTCTGAGTCTCGCTGGTTGTTGTTTTGAAAGGTTTTTGTAGTTGCGACGTCGGGGAGAGAGTGGGCTAGCCCCACTTGTGCTACCACGCTGATGCCCGTCGAATTTCCCGAGAGGGGTAGGGGGTGGGGTGGCTGTTATTGTTAGCCAACAAATTAGCAATTCTCCACCCCCATGACTGCTTGTTTACGTATGGAATGTTACTACGGTCTTCTGTAAACAACTGGACGATTCCATCTTGTGTTGCTATAGCAAAGTACTGTACTAAGCTATTTTTTGCCCTTGCTTTCAGCTTAATTAACTTGCAAATTCAAATTAATAATTGAAGTACAGATTTATCACTTTTAATAAGAGAAAATACAGGTACATCATTTTATTTTTATTAACATTTCTAATATTAACCTGGCTATACAAATGTAACCATGTTATTCAGGTACTACCGTCTGGTGGTAGATGAAAGAAACTCACTGTCCGATATTACCCGATGTCCGATACTACCCAACTCTCCCCTAAACTTTCAAATGTTGGAGGTTGATAGATACTCTGTAGAACAGTTGTTTTGAGTCTGTATTTCAAGTAAAATAAGCTACAAAGGAAAACTCAAGTATCATGCGAACTCTATAGACTGCTAAAATTACGAAGAAAAAGAAAGAGCATTCACAAACTTCTGAACTTGAAGCATGACACAGATCAGATCAACAAGTGGTTGCTCTCAAGGATACCAACATGATTTTTATTCGTATTATCGACATTTTTCCCTCTCTTAGTTTCTTCGTATGGTACTCAGTCTTGAGACTACATTTTGACATTGCGACGTTTTTTCGATTATTGCGACGTTTTGTTCAGTGATCTCAGGATTGATTTCGCTCAGAAACTACAGCGTGTTCATAACACCTGCGTCCGCTACATTTGCAATGTTCGATACTATGATCATATCTCACCTTCTTTCGAGAAGTTATCATGGCTTAGGTTACATGAGAGGAGAAATCTGCACTCACTTTCTCTCTTATATCGAATTATGCACACTTCATCCCCCTATTATTTATCTGCTCGTTTTCATACTCTCTCTGCTATCATAATATTAATACTCGATCACAACGCGATAACACGCTAGAAATTCCACTACACACATCATCTCTGTATTCCTCATCTTTCACTGTTGCTACCTCTCGTCACTGGAACTCTCTCCCGCCTGAAGTCAAGGGCTGCCGAACATTGAAATCTATCAAATCCAAGTTAGAAAATTATCTTATGACGAGTTGCCAAACTAACTTACTATTATGACAAGTGTTGTATTGCATGTTTCCACGTATTCACATTTTTTTATGTTCTAGTAATATTTAACTTATTTTATATTTTTGTTTTCATATTTTCCGATAATGGTATATCTATAATGTGATAAGTTGAGCTATATATAATCATAATTTTCCTTACTATGTGTACTTAAAAATATTGTATTCATTGTATGCTTTGTACTGCACTATTTTATCACTATTATTATTATTATTATTATTATTATTATCATCATTATTACTATTTATTATTATTACTATTATTATTATTATTATTATTATTATCAATAATTGTCTTATTTTTTATACTTTGGATGTCTCATTTATTTTGACCTGCTGTTCACATTTTATTATGCTTTTTTCTTTCTTTCTGTATGTTATATATTATGTTTGATTTCTACTTACTTGTTGTTTACATTTTATTATTATTATCTCATTCAGTTTTGTGTGTAAAATTTTAGTGTTTTTTGTAACGCAGTTTTTCTCCCGGTTGAGTGTTAGAGAAAGCCGTATGGACTTAACTCTGCCAGGTTAAATAAATTATTATTATTATTATTATTATTATTATTATTATTATTATTATTATCAATAATTGTCTTATTTTTTTATACTTTGTATGTCTCATTTATTTTGACCTGCTGTTCACATTTTATTATGCTTTTTCCTTTCTTTCTGTATGTTATATATTATGTCTGATTTCTACTTACTTGTTGTTTACATTTTATTATTATTATCTTATTCAGTTTTGTGTGTAAACTTGTAGTGTAATTTGTAAATTTGTAGTGTTTTTAGTAACGCAATTTTACTCCTGGTTGAGTGTTAGAAAAGGCCGTATGGCCTTAACTCTGCAAGGTTAAATAAATCATTACTATTATTATTATTATTATTATTATTATTATTATTATTATTATATCCTTTTCCCGGTTTGTCATACCCAACACAATGTGAATAATTCTACAGTTTCCAGTGTAACTCATTTCTATGCTTTGCGGATAATTTTCTTCAGATCAAGATATTTTCCTTCTAAGATAACGTGAAACATTAAATCCTCCATGGTCAAATCGAGAAGACGTTATGCAAGTTTCAATATCTGAAGTCATTTGTTTCTTATAAGACTCAGTTCCTAAATTTGATTTTAGACGCAGCACCGTCGCTTTCGTTATTCAGCCGATAAATGGCAGTTTCCAAATGAAATCTATGTAAAAATAAATGACTGTCATACGCAGATAACATTGCTGTTGGCCGTGGAATTGCAAGCTAGACGAGTCTACTACCACAAGGGATGTAGGGTACTCAAAGTTAAAAAATCGGAATAACCCATTTTTACATTTAGAGGTGAAGGTTGATAATTTTCACTAAAGTCGGTGTCGTTTTCTTATGGAAGAGAAAATGTCACAAGCAGAGGAAGTAATATTAACAACACTGAAACCAGACATAATCAAATTGTCAACGATTTATATCTTCCCAGCATATGCTTTCTTCATACTATGTGCGTAATATTCATAACAAATGTACATCCTTTTAATAAGTTGTGAGAAAACAAGTTTAGTAGTACTCATGTTCTTTGCTGAAGTAGTTATGTTTGTAAGTATTAATGTATCCAAATACAGTCTGATGACTGATTTCTTAATATGGGCTCTAATAATAATAATAATAATAATAATAATAATAATAGATTTCAAAAAGACATATAACTCGGTTAAGAGAGAAGTTTCATATGATATTCTTATTGAATTTGGTATTCCCAAGAAACTAGTTCGATTAATTAAAATGTGTCTTAGTGAAACTTGCAGCAGAGTCCTTATAGGCCAGTTTCTCTCTGATGCTCTTCCAATTCACTGTGGGCTAAAGCAAGGAGATGCATTATCACCTTTACTTTTTAACTTCGCTCTAGAATATGCCATTAGGAAAGTACAGGACAACAGAGAGGGTTTGGAATTGAACGGGTTACATCAGCTGCTTGTCTATGTGGATGATATGAATATGTTGGGAGAAAATCCACAAACGATTAGGGATAACACGGAAATTTTACTTGAAGCAAGTAAAGAGATAGATGTGGAAGTAAATCCCGAAAAGACAAAGTATATGATTATGTCTCGTGACCTGAATATTGTACGAAATGGAAATATAAAAATTGGAAAGTTATCCTTCAAAGACGTGGAAAAATTCAAATATCTTGGAGCAACAGTAACAAAAAATAAATGACACTCGGAAGGAAATTAAACGCAGAATAAATATGGGAAATGCCTGTTATTATTCGGTTGAGAAGCTTTTGTCATCCAGTCTGCTGTCAAATAATCTGAAAGTTAGAATTTATAAAACAGTTAGGCCTATATTACCAGTTGTTCCGTATGGTTGTGAAACTTGGACTTTCCTTTTAGAAAGTAACAGAGGGATGAAGTTAGGCCTGCAGCAGAATGGAGAAAGTTGCACAACGCAGAACTGGACGCATTGTATTCTTCAACTGACATAATTAGGAACATTAAATCTAGACGTTTGAGATGGGCGGGGCATGTAGCACAAATGGGCGAATCCAGAAATCCATATAGAGTATTAGTTGGAAGGCCAGAGGGAAAAAGACCTTTAGGGAGGCCGAGAAGTAGATGGGAGGATAATATTAAAATGGATTTGAAGGAGGTGGGATATGATGATAAAGACTGGATTAATCTTGCATAGGATAGCGATTGATGGAGGGCTTATGTGAGGCGGCAATGAACCTCCTGGTTCCTTAAATGCCATTTGTAAGTAATAATAATAATAATAATAATAATAATAATAATAATAATAATACTATACTTTCAGAATTTTTCTGGCCTTGAGTGAATTTTTAATCATCTTGCCAACTTCCGACACATGATTTTAAAGTTCTCTGAAGAGAATTCCACAAAAAATGACTACATTTATAATAAAAAGAAATGAAAATATATAGATAAAATACGAAATTATTTAACATCATTATTCACGTCTCACTAATCTGTACAATAATAAATAAATATATTTTAATTACACCAATGCAAATACACGTGTAACTATTACTAGTTTGTAGTTTTGTTGTTTTTGTTATGTCCACGTTGTTTAAATTTGTCACACGAGTTGCTAGCTACAATTGACATAAATACGTTTACGGACAGCAGCCTTCATTTGGTTTTGATTGTTGAGATCATTATGAATCGTTTTTCCTTTGTTTCACAAAATGCTACCAACTATCAAAATAATTTAATAATAAACTCGTAAATCACCTCGACTTGCAGAATGAACTCCGTTAGTCATTTGTCACTTTTATGTGCCGTACAATTCATTTCGCGTTAGGATCGAATTAAAACTGCACCCGATCACTGCATTATTCAGTATACTGAAACTTTATGGGCCCGCATCAAAAAGCTACAAATAGTGCAAACGCCTATAAATAATAACAATTCGCTCAACTACATAATTGTCTACTCGTATAGTTCAGATTGCAATCCGCTTCTGAATAATGTTTTTCATATTTGACTTATTTTAAATTAAATTGTAATTGTATGTATTTGACAATGTCTATGCATATATTATGCCTTCGACAATAAAGATCTATCTATCTATCTATCTATCTATCTATCTATCTATCTATCTATCTATCTATCTATCTATCTATCTATCTATCTATCTATCTATCTATCTATCTATCTATCTATCTATCTATCTATCTATCTATCTATCTATCTATCTATCTATCTATCTATCTATCTATCTATCTATCTACCTATCTACCTATCTATATATCTATATCTATCTATCTATCTATCTCTATCTATCTATCTATCTATCTATCTATGTCTATCTGTCTATATATCTATATCTATCTATCTATCTATCTATCTATCTATCTATCTATCTATCTATCTATCTATCTATCTACTTTTCGCACTAGTATTAAAAGTACTTTTTACACTGCAGTGTTATAAACAGTATTTATCGTTAGTGAAAATCGTGCATAATATGTCACATTATTGTACCAGAGCCGTAAAATATTACCATGGCAACTAAAATAGCATTACTTTTATTATGACGTCATAACTTATGCCATTAAGTTAATATTATGAAACGATTTGACGTACTATAATATTTAATACATCACCGTTGTCTTCCTAGATCATGATTCTGGAAGTTTTGAATTGAGAAAAATTCCGTCACCACCGGGATTGAACCCAGGACATCCAGTCCGCGGCCAGTTGGTCCACCAGCTGTCTTATCTGGTTGTCCTAAGACTTCGTACTAAATGCTAACAGAAAGTAATAAAATCAGTTAAGATACTAGCGACGCTGGAGAAGTTATTTCAAAAAAGAATACTGTTGCTACGCTACAATATGCATATGCTGAAATTGGATATATGTCCCTGGGGCTCGGACGACGTACATTGATACTAATAGAGTTGTTTACGTTTTTGTGAACGATTTCTCTGAATTCATCCAATAAAGTGAAATTCATTCGCCCTTTAGCAATTACCAGGGAATATTCTAAAATTCAATTACACCATCCTGTTCATTAAACAAATTGAGAGTCCATCCATTGCTTAGAGGAACATTGTGCAATTACGAATTATATAAATAAAGCCACGAAGAAAACAACGTGCGTGCTTTTACAGTGCTTGAAACTCCATAGTAATTTAATTTTTATCAGAGATGAAATGTTATTAAACGCAAGGGGAAAATTGAAAAATTAAAAATGAACATTTCCATGGAGACGACACGTTTTATGTATTCAGATGTTAAGGGTTGTGGGATTGGCCAGAAAGCGGGCCGTGCTCTTTGCAATTGTTACTGTGGCCGGTAGGTCTGTCTGTAGACAGAAAA
Source organism: Periplaneta americana (assembly GCF_040183065.1). Taxonomy (NCBI): domain Eukaryota; kingdom Metazoa; phylum Arthropoda; class Insecta; order Blattodea; family Blattidae; genus Periplaneta; species Periplaneta americana. Next base: position 209,255,986 of record NC_091118.1, on the reverse strand, counting down.
CCACGAAGAATTCGTCATTATAACCGGCCCTTGGGCTCGAACCTCGGACCTCCATAAAAGAAGTATGGTGTGCTATGTAGTTCATAACCGTTCTTGAAATGTTAAAATGTTATGTTTTATTTAACGACGCTCGCAACTGCAGAGGTTATATCAGCGTCGCCGGATATGCCGGAATTTTGTCCCACAGGAGTTCTTTTACATGCCAGTAAATCTACTGACATGAGCCTGTCGCATTTAAGCACACTTAAATGCCATCGACCTGGCCCGGGATGGAAACCGCAAACCTTGGGCATAGAAGGCCAGCGCTATACAAACTCGCCAACCAGGTCGACACCGTTCTTGATAATAATGACTTTATTATTTATTTATTTATCTATTTATTTATTTATGAGTTTATTTATTTATTTCTCTGTTATTTGTTTGTCTATTAATTAAATTATTTATTCATTTATTTATTTATTTATTTATTTAATTATTTATCTATTTAATTTTTATCTATGCAGAAAAGTATATTCTATTATTCATGTGCTAAAAAGGATAAATGTTCATCTTCCCTCTTGCTTAAAAAAGTCCCTTGTGCAGACCCTTGTATTTCCCCATTTTGACTATGCTGACATTTTACTGACTGACCTTTCCAGCGACAACAAAATGAAACTTCAACGTGCTCATAATTTGTGTGTACGTTTTGTAAGCAATGTTCGTAAATATGATCATATTACCCCATCCCTGGAAGCAATAGGTTGGCTTAAACTAGATAAGAAAAGAAATTTACATTCACTTCTCTTTCTCTTCGAAATCTTGAACTCTTCTATTCCTTCGTACCTGTCGTCTCGCTTCACTTACCTTTCTTCCCACCACAATCTGAACACACGCTCTCGCCATGAAACAATACTAACAATACCATCCCATCGCACCTCCTCATACTCATCCTCTTTCACAATAGCCCTGCCAAGACTCTGGAATTCGTTACCTGCTAGCATCAGGGACTGTCGAAATAAAATTGAATTCAAACGAAAACTTACTAGGCACTTGGTCAGTAATTGAGACTCGTTCAGACATGGTTTCTTGTAAATAGTTATTTTAATCTACCACAAAATATCTCAATATCCGGTAATTTCATCACTATAGAATTTTGTTATTGTAGGTTTAATTTGTAATTTAGTAAATACAAAAATATTCTTTGTTCTTAACTTCTATGATAAAATGTCTAGCTTTCATTAATCAGGTATTCTTGTCGTACTTTAATTTTTATTGTAATTGTAATTGTAAATTTAATATTAATTGTAATCTTATTGTTCATGTTATAGTTGTAATCCCCTGGTAGAGGGGCAGAGAAGGCCTGACGGCCTTATCTCTACCAGGTTAAATAAATAAATCTAATCTAAATCTATTTATCTATAGATCTATTTATTTATATATTTACTTATTTACTTAATTATTTATGTAAGTATTTATATATATACTTATTTATCTTTATATTTATTTGTTTAGTTAATTATTTCTGTAATTATTTACCTATTTAATTATGTGTTTATCTGTTATTTGTTTGTTTATTAATGTATTTATTTATTTATCTATTTATTTATCTATAGCTCTGTTTGTTTATTTATTTATTTACTTAATTGTGTATGTAAGTATTTATATATATATATATATATACCTATACACTTATTTAGCTATATAGGCTATTTATTTACTTACTTAATTATTTCTGTAATTATTTATCTATTTATTTATTTGTTTATCTGTTGTTTGTTTATTAATTTATTTATTTATTCATTTATTTATCTATTTAATTTTTAATCTATTTATTTATCTATACTTACTTACTTACCTACTTACTTGCTTTTAAGGAACCCGGAGGTTCATTGCCGCCCTCACATAAGGCCGCCATTGGTCCCTATCCTGAGCAAGATTAATCCAGTCTCTACCATCATATCCCACCTCCCTCAAATCCATTTTAATATTATCTTCCCATCAACGTCTCGGCCTCCCTAAAGGTCTTTTTCCCTCCGGCCTCCCAGCTAACACTCTATATGCATTTCTGGATTCGCCCATACGTGCTACATCCCCTGCCCATCTCAAACGTCTCGATTTTATGTTCCTAATTATGTCAGGTGAGGAATACAATGCTTGCAGTTCTGTGTTGTGTAACTTTCTCCATTCTCTTGTAACTTCATCCCTCTTAGCCCCAAATATTTTCCTAAGCACCTTATTCTCATACACCCTTAACTTCTGTTCCTCTCTCAAAGTGAGAGTCTAAGTTTCACAACCATGTAGAACAACCGGTAATATAACTGTTTTATAAATTCTGACTTTCAGATTTTTTGACAGCAGACTGGATGATAAAAGCTTCTCAACAGAATAATAACAGGCATTTCCCATATTTATTCTGTGTTTAATTTCCTCCCGAGTGTCATTTATATTTGTTACTGTTGCTCTCAGGTATATGAATTTGTCCACCTCTTCAAAAGATAAATACCAAATTTTTATATATCCATTTCGTACAATATTCTCGTCACGAGACATAATCATATGCTTTGTCTTTTCGAGATTTACTTCCAAACCTATATCTTTACTTACTTCCAGTAAAATTCCCGTGTTTTCCCTAATCATTTGTGGATTTCTCCTAACATATTCACGCCATCCGCATAGACAAGCAGCTGATGTAACCCGTTCAATTCCAAACCCTCTCTGTTATCCTGAACTTTCCTAATGACATACTCTAGAGCAAAGTTAAAAAGTAAAGGTGATAGTGTATCTCCTTGCTTTAGCCCACAGTGAATTGGAAACGCATCTGACAGAAACTGACCTATACGGACACTGCTTACAATAACCTTTCTAAATATTGGAACAGTTTTTCCGGAACACCCTGTATACTATGAAATAATTTTTGTTAGTTTATGTAGAATTTTCTGTAAATATGTTTTAGAGAAAGATAAATAGGTTACAACACAA